>NC_080171.1:119089144-119220009 GCF_950295315.1 Erinaceus europaeus | reverse complement strand
ACCATGTGTGCTTAACCATTTGCACTACCGCCAGCTCCCAAGATGTTGATTTATTTCTTTCTTCTTTTTTTAATTTGATTTTTTGTTGCCTTCGTTGTTTTATTGTTGTAGTTGTTGTTATTGATGTCGTCGTTGAAAGATAGGACAGAGAGAAGTCGAGAGAGGAGGGGAAGACAGAAGGGGAGAGAAAGACACCTGCAGACCTGCTTCACCGCCTGTGAAGCGACTCCCCTGCAGATGGGGATCTAGGGACTCGAACCGGGATCCTTACGCCGGTCCTTGAGCTTTGCCCCACCTGAACTTAACCCATTATGCTACCGCCCGACCCCCAAGATGTTGATTTCTAAGGCTACATATATACCTGACACTCCGTAATGTATAATGCAATGTTACTTCAGTTTAAAAAATGAAGGATTATTTCCCTGCAATGATTTCCTTTGAAAATAATCTTGTGCTTGACTCTTTTTAATACATCATACCTTTACAGAGAAAATCTTTCCCAAGAAGATAGACTATTGGAAAAGAGGGAAATATTCTATTTGTAGAGGACTGACATTTATTTGCTAAGGCATTTTCCTTAGCCCTGGGCAGAATAAAATATTCTCGATTTTCACTTTGTTTGAATTTAAATGCAGTGTATGTTGTCATATTTTCTGCTAGTTGAAGGTACCTTTTGTTGTTGCTGGTTTTTAATCTGACAGCAGATGGAGGGATGCTATTCATCAGTGGCTAACTGAAGTTTGATGATTGCCCAGAAGGGAAGGGGGAAAAAAGCAAACCATACCAATATTATTTTTGAGCAGTGAATAGTTTTCTTTCTACTAAGAAATCACTACAGTTTGACACATGAAGTCATAGATAAGTGTGATCTTTAAAAATTATCTTTTGTGATATTGTGTCCTTTAGGACAAAATGGATGGAGCTGGGGGTGATTATGCCTAGTGAAATAATTAAAGAGATGAAAGCCAATGATTGAATAAGTTCACTCATATTTTGAATCTAGAAAACTGACACATGAACTTGCAACAACAACAACAACAAAAAAAAAAGGACGAGAGGATGAAGGAGGAGGAGAAAACAAACTGTTTCTAAGACTTGAAAGAACTGTAATGATTATCTTTGGGTGGTGGGAGGGAGACAGAACTTTCGTGGCACACCCAGTTAAGTGCACATAGTATAAATTGCAAGTACCCACCTAAGGGCCCAGGTTCGAGACCCTGGCTCCCCTCCTGCAGGGGAGATGCTTCACAGGTGGTGAAGCCGGTCTGGAGATGTCTATCTTTCTCCCTATTTCCTCCTCCTCTCTCAATTTCTTTTCTTTTTTAAAAAAATTTCTTTATTGAGGCACTAATGTTTTATAGTCAACTGTAAATACAATAGTTTGCACGTGAAAAACATTTCTCAGTTTTTCACATAACAGTACAACCCCCACTAGGTCCTACCTCTCTCAATTTCTTTCTGTCCTATCCAATAAAATAAAGTTAAAAAAACAAAATATTAAAAAAGGACAGAAAAATCCTAAACCTTTGCACTCTGTATTAGATCAACAGTCAGCCCTCCGTATGAAAATTCTGATGATTAGAGACTGAAATTTTCTTTCGTATAACGACAGGCCTACAGTGGTTGCACCTGAGTTGAACAATGTCACTGACGTTGCTTTTTTGGCATTATTCCCTAAACAGTACAGTATAACAGCTACGTACATAACCGGTGCATTTGGTTAGAGCAAACGGCCGGTGGAAGGATCCCGGTTCGAGCCCCCGGCTCCCCACATGCAGGGATGTCACTTCACAGGCAGTGAAGCAGGTCTGCAGGCGTCTATCTTCTCCCCTCCCCCCGTCTTCCCCTCCTCTCTTCACTTCTCTCTGTCCTATTTAAATAAATAAATAAATAAATAAATAATAATGACTAGATTCTAAGTAATCTAGAGATGAGGTAAAGTGTATGGGGTTGTGAGATGTTTCCACTCCTTATGGGCCATGGAGGTGGGGAGGGAGCATCGAAGAACACTGGTTTGCAGGAGGTCCTGTTCCTCAGGATTGACACTCCTTTTGCCTTGCCTGTTCACCATCCCACAGTGACCACTTTTCTCTTCTGTATTCAAAAACTGAATACAGGGAGTCGGCTGGTAGCACCGTGGGCTAAGTGCACGTGGTGTAAAGCGCAAGGACCAGCATACGAATCCCAGTTCCAGCCCGGCTCCCCACCTGCAGGGGAGTCACTTCACAGGTGGTGAAGCAGGTCTGCAGGTGTCTGTCTTTCTCTCCCCCGTCTCTGTCTTCCCCTCCTCTCTCCAGTTTCCTCTGTCCTACCCAACAATGACGACATCAATAACAACAACAATAATAACTACAAAAGTAAAAAAACAACAAGGGCAACAAAAGGGAATAAATAGGTAAATATTTTTTAAAAGGATTTAAAAAAACTGAACATTTGATTTTCTCTTTCCCTAGACCTCCTCTGCTCTGTGAGATTCAGAGTGTTCTCATGAGAAATATATTCCTTTAGCTTCAAACTTGAGTACCTTTTATCTATCTTAGAGTATTTTCTTTATAACAAATGTTTTATTTCTGAAATCTATATTGTTATAAAACAGTGCTACTTCAATATCATATTTTAAAAGAATGTAAACATGTAATTTCAATCATTATACAGTTATATTATGTAAAACTGTACTATACATAAGTAGTATATGTTATGTATTATTTGCAATTAATTGATATTAATTACTATCTATAGCTTGCATGATTGATATAACTGTTGTATGCTTTACATTGGGTTCTAGTTCTCCCCCGCCAAGAGAATTGGATCAGTCCTGTTAATTTTGCGGCCCGCTTGGCCCCGCCACAAGGAACCCCGTGAGAGTTCCAAAGTGCCAGAGTTCCTGAGTTCGAGAGGAAGAGAGAGTGGAGAGTTGGAGAGTTGCAGAGTAGGAGAGAACCAGAGTTCCAGAGTTCCAGAGTTAGAGAGGGTTCCTGAGTTGTAGAGGGAGAGAGAGTGTTTGTGAGAGAGGGTTCCTGAGTGCCAGAGTTTCAGAGTTACAGAGTAAGAGAGAGTTCCACAGTTGAAGAGTTTCAGAGTTCCAGGGTTGCAGAGTTCGAGAGTAAGAGAGAGTGCTTGCGCCGCCGCAAAGAGACAGCAGAGTTCTGTTTGGTGATTAGTTTGTCTTAGTTTATGAATCGTTGTTCCTGAATAAAGAAATACAGCTTCCCTGCCCAGCCGTTGTCTCCGCGTCTCTGTTACCCGCCCGTGAAGCCAGCCCAGCCGGCTGGAGCCGCTGAAATTTTAACAACATATAACATAATAAAACATATACTTATACAATAAATACATAATAACCAAATATTAAAGAATATTAATTAAGGGTGGAGAAGGAGACAGCTCAGTCTTAGAATATACTTTTCATGGTAGGGACTGTTCCATTCTCTGAGGGAGGTTAGGCAACATACTCTACCATTCGAGGAAGATGGGCCTGAAATGAGTGCAGCCTGGAATATTCCTAGCCGTGACCACAGAATGCGAGCTCAGACCTACAGGGATGCAGAGGTCACATGGGCTCCTGTGCTGACTATGGGCCCCAGGTGTCATCTATGCCGGTTACACTTAACAACATTTATACACTTTTCCCATACTTGGGAGCTACTCTCTGCCCTGACCCAGCTTTCTATTCTTTTTTCCAACTCTGACACCAGCTCCGCAGACAATACCTTGGGTCCACCTGCATGTTAGCTGTTGGGCTCAGACCAAAACTAATAAAGTCATGGGCCGCTTGGAATATACCTAAAATAGACCTATGAGCTTATTCCAAAATGGAGACCCCAAATCTTCATCTGCTATATTCTTGCCTTTAGGTTCATGATTAGTCAACAATTTGTTTGGCTTTATATCTTAATTCTTTTTCAGCCATCAGGTTCCAGATGCCAGCATGATGCCAACCTGACCTCCTTGGGCAGACAACTCCACCAATGTGTCCTGGAGCCCCACCTCCCCAGAGCCCGGCCCCACTAGGGAAAGAGAGAGGCAGACTGGGAGTATGGATCAACCTGTCAATGCCCATGTTCAGCAGGGAAGCAATTACAGAAGCCAGACCTCCCACCTTCTGTACCCCACAATGTCCCTGGGTCCATACTCCCAAAGGGATAAAGAATAGGGAAGCTTTCAAGGGAGGGGATGGGATAGGGAGTTCTGGTGGTGGGAATTGTGTGGAATTATACCCCTCTTATCCTATGATCTGGTCAATATTTCCGTTTTATAAATAAGTTTAAAAAAAGAATATAGTTTTCTTTTTCTCTCCTCCTCCTCCTCCTCCTCCTTCTTCTCTCTATTATACGTGATAGACAAAGAGAAATTGAGAAGAGAGAGGAGCTAGAGAGACCTGCTTCACACTCCTGAAACACCTCCCTGCAGATGGGAGTGGGGGCTCTACCCCCAGTCCTTGTGGATAGTAATATGTGTGCTGCTTCACCTGGTGTGTTGTGTTGCATTGTGTTGTGTTTTAGTTGCTACCAGGGTTATTGCTGCACAAAGAAGCCACTTCTGGTGACCATTTGTTTCCTTATTTTTTTTTTCTTTCTTGTATTTGATAGGACAGAAAAAAAATTGAGAGGTAAGGGTACATAGAAAGGGAGAGAGGAAGAGAGAGACCTGTTTCACCTCTAGTGAAGCTTCCTTTCTGCAGGTGGGGTGAGAGGACCTGAACTTGGGTACTTGTGCATGGTAATGTGTAGGCTAAACATGATGCAGCACTACTTGGCCCCCAGAATATAGAGTTTTCATGTCTGAGACCCCAGAGGCTCCAGGTTCAATCCCCAGGACTGAAACCAGCATGAGCTGAGCGGTATTCGGGTCTCTCCCCACTTTATGTCATTCATCACAGGAAATACATTGTACGCTTTTTAAATCACAGTCAGCCAGGATGAGAAGACCAATGTCAGCTAGGTGTGAAGGAAGGCTCTGAACACAGGCTTTGTGAAGGCAAGAATGGGAGCAGGCCCCAGCCCAGCACCTATCCTGCTTCCCTTTTTATTTTTCCCCCCAGGGTTATCATTGAGGCTCAGTGGCTGCACTACAAACCCACTGCTCCTGGTGGCCACTTTTTCCATTTTGTTGGCTAGGACAGAGAGAAATTGAGAGGGGAGGGAGAGATAGCGAGGGAGAGAGAGAGACACCTGTACACCTGCTTCACCACTTGTGAAGTTTCCTCCCTGCAGGTGGAGAGCAGGGACTCGAACCCAGATCCTTGCATGGTCCCTGCACTCAGTTCTGTGTGCTCTTAACCAGGTGCACCATCGCCTGGCCCGTCCTGCTTCCCTTCTCCATGGCAGCTCTGCATGTCGGCTCAGCTTTCACCGGGGGCAGGGACGGTGACTGCATCTCTGACGGGGTCCGCAGTAGTGAAAGCTGGATGTCCTGGACTAGTCCCCCGCCCACTGCTACAGAAAAGGGGACACACACGTCTCCAAATGGCTGATTCAGTGCAGAGGCTCTGTAGGTTGGGTATAACTAGTGGGCCTCAGGAGAGGGTGTATTGAAGCAGTGAGTGGCCAGGAGTCCTGAGCATGGTGGAGAAGGAGAAAGACCAGAGCTGGTTAGAAGGGGGGAAAGGAGTCTGAAACCTCTGAGTTTCTTTAAGAGACACAACTGAATGGCTGGACTTGGAAAAGCACATTTGCTTCTGTTCTCGCCTCACTCCTACAAGCTGGTGGGGTGTCATTTAACCTCTCAGGTCCTCTCTCCCCTAACCTGTAAAACAAGGATAATGATCCAATCACTTAGCCAGCAGATGGACTCAGAGAGCTTTCAATTTGCCAAGGACAGTGCTCAAAGTATTATCCAGGATGTCTCTCTAATGGAAATAGCTTCAGAAAAGAAGTCACCTTTGAAGAAAAGTATGATATTTCCTATATGACAAAGGGATGTTCCAGACGTAAAACAGCAGAGAGACAAATGTTGGGGGAGACAGGCCACGCCAGGTCCCCAGGGAGTTTCCACTGTTTCTTTTGCATTTATTTCCTGATTAGCATCCGAACACACTGGTGTTAATGGTGGCCTAGAGGGTCAGATTAATCAGAGAAAAGCATCCCCCTTCTGAGTGCAATTACAGCGATGATTCATGGTATTGAAATGAATCAATCACTGCTGATGACATTTACTATTTTTGCATCACTTTGGGGAGCAACTGGGACAGAAAAATCTCCAGTCCCTCAGAGGGTTAGCAGTGGCATCCTGGGTGGGAGTGGGGGAACGTTCTTCTCACGGAAGAAAGGAGGGAGGTTGTGGGGTTATTAAATTTTTTTAAATGCAATTTCTCTGTAAAGCAACATGTGATTTATGTTTTGGTTTTTTTTTTTCTTGGCCAGAGCATAGGTATTTTTTAATAGGACTGCCTCCTAGACATCAGTCACACACACCAGCACCACACCGGAGTGCGGTGGACTACTGGACACTTGCTAGCATGACATGACCACCTGCTTCATGGTGGCAGGGGTGGGGGTGGAGGTAGGTGCTGTGGGATAGCCCACTACTTCCCATCTTACCAGTTTCTGCTACGTAAGTGGAGGAAGCATCCACACCAGTCTCTTGTTAGAATGTGTAGTGATTTTACTTTGCACCATACAAACTGGATAAGCTCAGTGATAGCGTGAAATTCAGCCTGTATTTTGAGCAAGGTAACTGTTAAGCCTTTGATTGTGAATACCTTCTAGTGTATATGACTTTCTTTTTTTTAAAAAAAAAAATGTATTTTATTTATCAGATAGAGACAGCCATAAATTGAGAGGGAAGAGTGATAGAGAGGAAGAGAGATAAAGGGACCCCTGCAGCCCTGCTTCACCACTCGTGAGGCTTTCTCCCTGCAGGTGGGGGCCAGGGGCTTGAACCCGGGTCCTTGCACACTGTAATGTGTGCTCTCAGCCAGGTGCACCACCACCTGGCTGCCTTGTATATGACTTTCTACCAATAGCATCTCTGTTCATTTTTATTGCTCTTGGAGCTGGGTCCAAGACTGGGAAGGTGGATAAAATAGCAGAAAGAGGGATGAGGCTAGGTAGCATAATGATTATGCAAGGAGACTTTCATGCCTGAGGCTCCAGAGTCTCAGGTTCAATCCCTGCCACACCACCATAAACCAGAGCTGAGCAGTGCTCTGGTAGAGAGAAAGAAAGAAAGAAAGAGAGAAAGAGAGAAAGAGAGAAAGAAAGAAGAAAGGGATAAAGAAAGAAGAAAGGGAGAAAGAGAAGAAGGAAGAAGGGAGGGAGGGAGGGAGGGAAGGAAGGAAGGAAGAAAGGAAGGAAGGAAGGAAGGAAGGAAAGAAGGGGAGTTGGGCGGTAGCACAGGGGGTTAAGTGCAGGTGGCACAAAGCTCAAGGACCTGCGTACATATCCTGGTTCGAGCCCCCGGCTCCCCACCTGCAGGGGAGTCGCTTCACAGGCGGTGAAGCAGGTCTGCAGGTGTCTGTCTTTCTCTCCCCCTCTGTCTTCCCCTCCTCTCTCCATTTCTCTCTGTCCTATCCAACAACAACAACAATAATAAGGACAACAATAAAACAACAAGGGTAACAAAATGGAATAAATAAATATTTTTTAAAAAGAATTAAACAAACCAGGCTGGAAAATAATTCACTAGAATAGTGTGCTGCCTTGACAAATGCACAACCCAGATTCAAGTCCAGCCCCCACTGCATCAAAGGTGCCTTCAGTGCTGTGGTCTCTCTCTCTCTCTCTCTCCCATCTCTGTCTTTAGCAAAAGCAAAACAAAAACCTTGTAAAAACAGTGTATCCTTCGCCCACATATATATGTGGAGACATCAAGGATACTTCAGCTTTAGTCTCAGGCCTAACTTTGTTAACAGATAAAAACATTTCTTGACTCTCAAATCCCATTTGACTTTTACAATCCCTACCAGGATTCACAGCAGAGCCAAATATGTTTTGCTTTGAACAGAAACGTCTTATGTTTGGCCTTGAAGTTGAATGGAGAGAGCTGATGATCTAATACTGACACTTGGAAGCATTTCTCTGCTTTCCCCTTCAGCAAAAGAGAGCAAGACCACATAACCTCTGGTCTGCATAAATCCTGTTTCCTGCCCCTGCATCCCTGCATTAGCTCTGCTTTCAGACTCCACAGTTCACAGAGCAGCATTGTCTGAATTCAGTGGACCCTGTGCCTCTCCCATCGCAACTGCAAGCAATTCTGCCCTGATTGCTCTAACCCAGATGACCGTGCTTTGTGCTATACGGGGAGAAACTAATGAGATGGAGAACCTGCTCAGATGTGAACCTGCTGGCCCACTGCCTAATGCTCCATGCCGGGGGCCTCGGGGAGCCCACCTCCCGGATTGCCGACGTGCCTGGTTGCAACAGAACATGCTGATGTGTCTATCGATTACGGCAGGGTGCAAGCGGACTGTAAAGTAGAACAGCAGGTGAAAGGAGACTCAGTGGGGAAGAGACTAAACGCTTCCTCCCACTGCACCAGATATTCGCATCATCCCTGGAATGGCCTCTCCTCTCCTCTGCGCAGAGCACACACTGGGGACATGATGCCATGGAGCCAGGCTGGGAGAGTGACAGTCACTGTTCTCGGCCACAGCAACTTCCTGTTCACAGACACCAGTAGCAGCGCTTCAGGTGTGGGAACCTGTGTCGTCCTCACGCTTTCATCTTAGAAATGTGCTCACAGCAGCTGAGCTGTGTTGCATTAATGCCATCAGTGTGAGTCCAGATTGTGGGAGTCCCTGTGACAAGTTCTTCACCAGACTTGCTCTCTCTCAGTTCACAGATGAGGAGGATAAGACAGACTGGAAATAAAAGACAGGTGATGTGTTTTTCTGACGTACAAACGCCAACAAAACGAAAACGTGAACTAACAAGCACTTAGACAGCCCAAGGGCCCTCCTGAAGGAATTCGAAACTTCCAGGATCAAACCCTAGACTGGGTAGGCCAAACAGTCTGTCTGTTTCCCTAACAGAAGTCTGCAGGTACCAACCTCGACTGGGGTCACAATCATGGTAAATGATGAAATTGCAGTCATGTTTCCCTTAGTATTGGATTTGACCTGTCTTCTTACCCCATCTGATTCTCTGCTGGTGTCAGCCTGGGTTAGTAGCATTAAATTGAGCAAATAGGAGAAAATAAATGTTGTGGTCTTCTCCCTTCCCTGCCCCACCCAAGTAACCTCTTTCTGAAAGAAAGTCAACAAAACCACTTTCTCCAATCAATTCACGAAATTCCCCCCTGAGACTCGATGTGAATGAAAAACCCAATACCAGTCTTTCTCACATTTCAGTTAAGAGTGAAATAGTTGATGGGGCCAGGTGGTGGTGCACCTGATTAAGTGCTCACATTACAGTGTGCAAGGACCCAGGTTTGAGTTCCTGGTCCCCATTTGCAGGGAGAAAGCTTCACAAGTGATGAAGCAGGGCTGCAGGTGTCTCCCTCTCTCTCTCTCTCTCTCTCTCTCTCTCTCTCCCTTTCTATTTCCCTCTCCCCTTTCAATTTCTCTTTGTCTCTAGCCAACAGTAAATAGACTAAAATATTTTTTTTTAAATAATGGATGAAATAGCTGGGGAGAGAGTACCCATTCCTGGGTCTGTATCCAGGCTCTATCTGCAAGCATGGTTACTTACACTTGCCACTTGGTATGTGGACTTGCTCCCCCATCAATGTCTCCTGGAGAGAGAAGTCTTTGCACCTGTGCTCTCAGTTCTTGGCCACCACGCCAAATAAATAGAATGCACGTTGGGCACTGGACAG
Organism: Erinaceus europaeus; assembly: GCF_950295315.1. NCBI lineage: Eukaryota > Metazoa > Chordata > Mammalia > Eulipotyphla > Erinaceidae > Erinaceus > Erinaceus europaeus. Next base: position 119,210,256 of record NC_080171.1, on the reverse strand, counting down.
AAAGAATGTGGTGTTCTGGCTTAGTAAATTGTAGCGCTCTTACATGAGACAAAATCATTTGATGTGAAAGCAAAGCCTGTTGATTTTGATTATCATATGAGCATGCAGAAGCTTACAAATGTGTCTTGCATGAATTAGCTAATAAGCCCTCAGTCCTCCACTCAGTAGGGCACTATTCCAAATGCTGGCTTCACCCTTCCTGAACCCACATCTGTTTGTGTAAAGAGCAACACTGAGGGGTGAGGTGAAAGAGATACTCAGAAGTGCTTCATGCCACAGCCAGAGCTGTGCTAGGGTTGGCTCCGTCAGTTTGGGAGAGCTGACGGTCAAATATGCAGGGACTGTGTGAGTCACTGGTAAATTGCTGGTACCTTGGAACTAATGGAGGGATTACCCCATGAAAATCCACAGATGCAATACACTGGGTTATGTTTTATTGTATATGGTGTATGTGTGTGTGTGTGTGTGTGTGTGTGTGTGTATGTGTGTGTAAATTATTGCTTCTGCCATGTGAGTCCTCATTGCCTCATTTCTTTCTTTCTTTCTTTCTTTCTTTCTTTCTCTCTTTATTAGATAGAAATTGAGAGCGGAGGGGAGATATAGAGGGGAGAGTCAGAGAGATACCTGCAGCTCTACTTCACCACTCGTGGCTTTCCCCCTGCAGGGGGGGACCAGGGGCTTGAACCCGGGTCCTTATGCACTGCAGTGTGTGAGCTTAACCTGGTGTGCCACTGCCTGAACCCCTTACCTCAGTTTCTCTTTCTTTTTCTTTTTTTTAATTTTTTTAATATTTATTTTATTTATTTATTCCCTTTTGTTGCCCTTGTTGTTTTTTATTGTTGTAGTTATTATTGTTGTTGTCGTTGTTGGCTAGGACAGAGAGAAATGGGGAGAGGAGGGGAAGACAGAGAGGAGGAGAGAAAGACACCTGCAGACCTGCTTCACCGCCTGTGAAGCGACTCCCCTGCAGGTGGGGAGCCGGGGTTCGAACCGGGATCCTTATGCCGGTCCTTGTGCTTTGTGCCACCTGCGCTTAACTCGCTGTGCTACAGCCCGACTCCCCTTACCTCAGTTTCTAGCTCTGTTTGTTTGTTTTTTAATTATTGTTTTTTTAACAAGAGCACTGCTCAGCTCTGGTTTATGGTGGTGTGGGGCAAATTAAACCTGGGACTTTGGAGCCTCAGGCATGAGTCTCTTTGCATAACCATTATGTCATCTATCCCTGCCTCAGTTTCTACGTCTACCAATCTACTGACACCAGTCTCATAGATTCACTGTGCAGGTTAAATGGGGAGAGGTGTGCGTAGTGCAGTGGTCAGAGTTTGGGCAGTGTCTCAAGCAAGGAATCAGAGCAAGGACTTACTCGGAGAGCGTGTCGGGGTTAAGCAATAATTTTGTACTTATTTTTAGATGCCAGAGAAGGGTCACACAGTTCACATAACACACAGTCAAACCCACACCTCTCCTTACTTAACAGCTGTTCGCAGGTGAGGCTCACGACGTGGTCACCACCCGCTGTGCTGGACTGGAGGTCCTTCATCTGCTGGCGTGACCAATGAGCGAGGGACCCTGGAGGCTGGGGAAGCGGTTCCTTAGCCTGGCCACGTGTGCTTTAAGTTTGTAGCAGCACCAGCAGCATCCCGGTCAGTAACAGTGCAAGTGCTTCATCCGGCTGGTTTCTGAGCCTTTACTTATACTCAGCTTTGCCACTGGTTTTAAAGTTACATCTCCATTGGCCAATCAGGTTCGGGTTGACGTCTTACCCTCTGTATACGTGTCTCTGTCTTATCACATTATGCAGGCGCACTACGGTTACTAGTTACTAGAGTTACATGCTGACTACAGGCAGGTATCATTAAGAGGTGGCCTGATAGCCTCCATGTCTGAAGGAAGCCACCCTTTCCCACAGGACTTGCTTCATGAACCATGTTTTCAAACGCCCCGTTCTCCCCAGAAGGAAAAATACCAGCATTCCAGTGGCTACGTGCAATGCTCTAGGACTTGCCAGACTGAAGAAGTCTTCCTGAGTCTGAAGAAACCACAGGGATTGTTCCTGTGGCCAGGCGGGCAGCCTGAGAGTCTCAGCAGCAGAACCCGAGGAGCCAATGAGTCACCCTGTGCTTTGAAGCCTTGGGAAACTCAGTCACTGCTGATACTCTGGGTCAATCAACAGCAAGAGTACACAAGGTATCGCTAAAAGCTAGAGCTGGTCTCAGCCATGATATGCCTACCACTCCTTGGGCTCTCCCCAGCTCTTAAGTCACTGTTGTATTTGGGTACTCCTAGACTGTCCTCTCCAGGGAGTCAGGTGGTAGTGCAGCGGGTTAAGCGCAGGTGGCACAAAGCACAAGGACCAGCAGAAGGACCCCGGTTCAAGCCCCCGGGTCCTCACCTGCAGGGGAGTCGCTTCACAGGTGATGAAGCAGGTCTGCAGGTGTCTGTCTTTCTCTCCCCCTCTCTGTCTTCCCCTCCTCTCTCCATTTCTCTCTGTCCTATCTAACAATGATGACATCAATAATAACTACAATAATAAAACAACAAGGGTAACAAAAGGGAATAAATAAATATTTAAAAAATAAAAAAGAATTTCCTCTCCAAAAATCTTAAAGTCCAATGCTCCCATCCATATTACCATAATCTAGGACCCAGGTTCAAGTCCCCAGTCCCCACCTGCTGAGGGGAAAGTTTAGCAAACAGTGAAGTAGTGCTGCAGATGTTTGTCTTTCTCTCTCTCTCTTCCTATCTATCTCCCCCTTCAATCTTCATTTCTCTCTGTCTCTATCCAATAAATAAATAAGTGAAATATTTTAAAAACAAATATGAAAAACAGTGTGGGGGACGGGGGAGATAGTTATGCAAAAAAACTCTCATGCCTGAGGCTCCAAAGTCTCAGGTTCAATCCCCAATACCACCACAAGCCAGAGCTGAGCAGTGCTCTGGTAAAAAAAAAAAAAAAAAAATTACCAGTGTGTGGAGTGGGTTGTAAAGGTGTTTTCTGATGCGTTCTATGAAGTTCTGATCTTTCAGTGAGATGGTATTATTAAACTGTGTTCTGAAAAAATATATAATTTCACACGACTTAATAAATAAGGTAGTTTAGTGACTTGTGAGGTAGCATAGTGAACAAAGTGCTGGAGTCTGAAGCATGAGGTCTTCTCTCTCTCTCTCTCTCTCTCTCTCTCTCTCTCTGGTAGCACAGTAGGTTAAGCACACGTGGCGTGAAGCACAAAGACCAGCATAAGGATCCCGGTTCAAGCCCCCGGCTCCCCACCTGCAGTAGAGTCGCTTCACAGGCAGTGAAGCAGGTCTGCAGGTGTCTGTCTTTCTCTCTCCCTCTCTGTCTTCCCCTCCTCTCTCCATTTCTCTCTGTCTTATCTTACAACAACAATAAAAACAAGGGCAACAAAAGGGAAAAAAAAATTTTTTAAAGATTTTTTAAAAAATTATTTCTTACAGATATAAAACCCATACAATTTTCTATAGAAAAATCTGCCTCCATTTCAGAATCAATTATATTTAACCAGTGAGTTTGTTCAAAGAGAGCCACATAAATTCATTTCAGTTATAGAATAAGTGGGAAGAAAGAGACCACTATCCTTTTCCTACTGTTTAGAGTCTTTCTAAAAGAGCTGTTAAGTTTGGGGACACTAATTTTGAGAGTGAGGCTAAGTACTGAAGGTTTTCTAAGGCTCTAATGATGGACAAAGTGGCGTCCAGCCATTTAAACCTTTTGGCTTAATGAGTGAGTTATTCAGCTGGGCTCAGCCTTGCTCAACAGGTGCCCAGTTTCCTGAAGGTAATGAAAGCCTGAGCATCCTTTGCACTCAGGAATATGTTTCCTTTCAGAGTCATAAGAACAGATTCATTAAACTAATCAGAGACAGGAAGCTGTGATATGATCTCCTCAAAGATGCAAGTTAGTCAGTCAGAGTAGCCTAGTTTTGATGATCTGCATCTTCAACTCCATTGTTGTCATCTTGGAAAAGCAGGTTGAATCTTTTGAGAGCAGGAGCCACAGCAGTGGGAGGAGAAGGGGGGAGGCTGTCGGAAGAGCCCCAAGAAAAATCATACTATGTATGGTTCTATCCAGAACATCCAGTGAATCTGAATTTGATTTTGTTTTGTTACTAGATAATTCCTGTCAGCTGCTCAGGAGTGTTAATGGAACAAATGTGAAACAAGATGAAGAGTGAATATCTCTCTGTGTTAACCCTGGACATTCAATAAGAAATTCACTGTTAGGGGCCAGGCAGTAGCCCAGCAGGGTAAGTGCACATGGTGCGAAGCACAAGGACTGAAGTGCAGATCTTGGATGGACCTTGAAAAAATCATGTTGAGTGAAATAAGTCAGAAACAGAAGGATGAATATGGGATGATCTCACTCTCAGGCAGAAGTTGAAAAACAAGATCAGATGAGAAAACACAAGTAGAACCTGAAATGGAATTGGCGTATTGCACCAAAGTAAAAGACTCTGGGGTGGGTGGGTGGGGAGAATACAGGTCCAAGAAGGATTCAGAGGACCTAGTGGGGGTTGTATTGTTATATGGGAAACTGGGGAATGTTATGCATGTACAAACTATTGTACTTACTGTTGAATGTAAAACATTAATTTCCCAATAAAAAAAAAGAGAAAAAAAGAAAATTGAATGTAGGTATCAACATATTATCAATAAAAGTGGTACAATAAAAAAAAAAAAGAAAATGCATTTGGAAGAAGAGGTGATTGATAGAATTTCGTCACGGAAGAGATACGAGGATATCGGATCCAGGGAACAGATGGAAAAATTAGCCTTGGAGGGTGCCGGGAAATGTGACTTTCACTGGGATCTGGGAAAGGTGATTAATCATACCCTGGTGCTCCTTCCTTCCTACTTAGAGCCATCTGAGCCATTAAGGAGTTGGAGACTTAGCAAATAGATTTATTGTGCTAAGAGCTTGGTTTATATGTGGGACCAAGGGGAGCTTTCCTCTCTCCTCTCTGCCTCCTCAACACTCAAACATCATGACTGCCCTGTCAGCACAGGATAAGCTGCATCACACATGCTTGCATAGCCAAGGAGGGGAGACTTGCTTTGCAGGGATGGCCACCCCAGAGGTGGAAAAATGGCCAGTGTCACTGTGTTCACCCGTCTTCCTAAACTCAGCTATTGGTGGGAACAAGTGAGAAGGGCAGAAGAGTTTCTTCCCAACGTCAGTTTTTCTGGAAGAGGAAGATGTGCGGGTAGTAGATCTCAACAGGCAAGATGGAGGGGGGGGGGGGGGGGCTAGCGTTTCCCTTGGCAGTTTGAGTGGGGACAGGCAAACAGAAGCCTAATCACAGTGATGTCTGCAATGTGCAGTGGAACCATCCACTGAGAGGGTGCATAAACCCGCTAGCTTCGGGAGTCAGGCGGTAGTACAGCGGGTTAAGCGCACGTGGTGCAAAGCGCAAGGACCAGCGTAAGGATCCCAGTTCTAGCCCCCGGCTCCCCACCTGCAGGGGAGTTGCTTCACAATCAGTGAAGCAGGTCTGCAGGTGTCTATCTTTCTCTCCTCCTGTCTTCCCTTCCTCTCTCCATTTCTCTCTGTTCTATCCAACAATGATGACATCAATAACAACAGCAATAATAACTACAACAATAAAACAATAAGGGCAACAAAAAGGGAATAAATAAATAAGAAACCCTCTTGCTTCAACAGTAGCTGAACTGTTGTGTGAGGACATCCTCCTATTGAGTGATGATTTCACTCAGCTCAGGACAACTCAGCTCAGGCTTAGAAGTTGTACTGGCTGGTACTGGTGGTACTGAGGCAGAGGGTTTGAAGAGCCTGGAGAGAAATGTGCTGTTATGCATCCTAGGAGAGAGTAGCTGACAAGGGACACCAAGGGACTGCTGAGGAAGCAGCATTAAGCGCCCAAGGGAAAACAGGAAGTTCTGCTCTTGCAATGGTCTGAATCCACTTGGCCCTGTGTGTTCAGCAGCCCAAGCTTAGGAGAGTGGAAACAGCAGGAGGCTGAGCTGGTCTCCGATTGCAATTCTGCCAAGCAAGGCAAACACTGAAGGAACAGACATGGGGTCAAGGCACTTAGAGCAGTAGTTTTCCAGCCTCATTCTACCTTGGAATCAATCACCTGGGAGCCTTAAACACAGAATGGCCCCATCTCCGGAGAGTTTGACTTAATTAGCTGGGGGTGGAGCCTGGACATCCTGGTTTCCAAATCTCCCCCAGATGATCTAAATACTCAGGCAGAGCTGGGAACTGACTCACAAGTAGCACTTTCAAAGTGCTGGGCCCTAAGAGTGCATCAGCATTCTCTGGCTATTGGTCAAAAATGCAAATTCATGGGCTCCATCCCAGATGTGCTGAATGAGACTCTTAGGTGCTGGAGCCCACCCACTTACCCAGCGGCAGCTTAACATACCCTCCAGGAGGTTCTGATGGGCCAACAACTTGAGAATCACTTACTTTTTAAGGTAGGAGAGGCCAGGCGGTGTTGCACCCATAGAACTGTGTAAGGACCCAAGCAAGGATCTGGGTTCCCGCCCTCAGTTCCCCACCTACAGGGGGGTTGCTTCACAAGCAGAGAGGCAGGTCTGCTGGTGTATCTCTTTCTCTATCTCCCCCTCCTCTCTCAATTTCTCTCTGTCCTGTCCAATAAAATGAGGTGGGGGGGAATGGTCACCCTGAGCAAGTTGTGGTCTATATACATAATGGAATACTACCCAGCTATTGAAAATGATGATTGTTACCTTTTTCAGCCTATCTTAGATGGAGCTTGAAGGAATCATGTTAATTGAGATAAGTCAGAAACAGAAGGATGAATATGGGATGATCCCACTCATAGGCAGAAGTTGAAAAACAAGATCAGAAGAGAGAACACACAGCAGAACCTGGACTGGAGTTGGTGTGTTGCACCAAAGTTAAAGACTCTGGGGGCTGGGGGGTGGGGGGGGGGGGGCTCAGGTCCTGGAACATTATGGCAGAGGACCAAGTGGAAGTTGTATTGTTATTTGGAAAAGTGGGAAATAGTGTGCAAGTACAAACTATTGTATTTTACTGTTGGCTGTAAACCATTAATCCTCCAATAAAGAAATTTTTTTTAAAAATGGCCACCAGGAGCAGTGGATTCATAGTGCTGGCACTGAGCCCCAGCAGTAACCCTGGAAGCAAAAGTTAAAAATAAATTTTAAAAAAGGATCTGGTAGGGAGAGGGAAGAGCAGGGTGCACCTAGTAGACCATGTTGCAATGCACAGGACACAGGTTCAAGCCCCTGGTCCCCCTTCCTAGGGGAAAAGCTTCATGAGCAGTGAAGTGGTATTGCAGGTGTCTCTCATTCTCTCTCCCTCTCTATCTCCCTCTCTTCAATTTCTCTGTCTCTATCCAATAAATAAACAAATAAAACATTTTTACTATTTTTCTTTGGTTTTGTTTTTTTCTGAGACGTTAATGGTTTACAGCACAACTGTTGGCTCACAGGTACAATTTCTCATCTCACTAAGATAGATGTCTGCATATCTCTCACCTCCAAATTAGATCAATCATTATGCGCCAGGACCTGAAAGCCTCCCTTCCCTACACCTATCTCCCCACCCTCCTTCCCCAGAGTCCTTTGCTTTGGTGCAATACACAGCCAGTCCAAGATTTACTTTGTGCTTAATATATTTTTGAAGAGAGAGAGAGAGACTATGAGAGAGAGAGTGTGTATGAGAGAGAGGGAGGGAGATAGGGAGGGCCTTTACAACATTCTCCCTCCCTTCTGGGTCCTTCTGCAGCAGGACAAACTAGTTACCATTGGACAGATTAGTGAAAGAAAAAGACCAAAGTTAATGACATGCATGGAGACTCTACATGGCTATAAATTCTATGTTGACCAGATTAAATAGGCTTTATATCCCATCTTTAAGGGACCTAAGGCATTAAGGAGAGAAGAAAGGGTTTTACCTAACAAGGAAGGGTGACTCAGTGATGAAATATTACCCTGCCTCAAAAGGTTTCTCTAGCAAAAAGGTTTTTCTAAAGCTATCTCTAAATCCAGGGAGTCTTTGTTATTTGATGGTAGCAAGGCTCACAGGGTCTCTGTTGATCTTCGTTCCACACACAAAGGTGACATGTATTAGAGAAGACCTTTCTGAGCATCTTGGAAAAAGTTTTTCTGAATCTTCTGAGAGGCAATCAACCCTACAGATAAGAGACAGGGAGGGGGTAGAATTTAATATCTCCCAAGCTGATGTCACATGGCTATAAACAGAATAATGTCCAAGATAATGTGTGTAGGTGGCTACGTGGCATTGAGATCCAGTTATTGGAGCTCAGAGCACCTGGACATTGGTGGCTGGCTTGTCACAGTGGGACAACGAACTCCCTCAGGTGATGGAGAGCTTTGGATGTGCAAGGAGTGGAGGGGCCTGAGGTTCCAAGGGGCACAAGTGAGTGAAGACGGAGATGGAATGGCAGATGCTGTGAGGAGAGATGTTCATGTGACAGAGTGTAGTTCCTCTGAAATAATTAAAGAGGCAGGAGGATGCCCTCATTTCCTCTGGGTCCTGTGGTCTGTGGTCACAGGGGTACAGGGGGAGCAGGGGGCCTCTGAGCGGCCCTGGGGAGAGTCCCAGGTAAGCAGCAGGTGGAGAGGAGACATTGAAGATACTGAGAATGGACCACACAGCAAAGCTTCCAGAGGACAAAAGAGGCTGCTCCTGGAGGCCACTTTATTTTTTTTTCCATCTTGTTGCCCTTGTTATTATTGTTGTTATTGCTGTTGTTGTTGTTGTTGTTGGATAGGACAGAGAGAAATCGAGAGAGGAGGGGAGGACAGAGAGGCAGAGAGAAAGACAGACACCCAAAGACCTGCTTCACCATGTGAATGACCCCCCTGCAGGTGGGGAGCTGGGGGCTCAAACCAGGATCCTTACACGGTTCTTGCAATTCATGCCATGTGCACTTAACACGCTGTGTTGGATAGTATGCCAGCTCCTCCTGGCTTCTGCTTAACCATATGCCTATATAGGGATAGATTTAATCCCATTCAAAGCTTTGGTCTATTTACATAAATCACTTTTACATTTACATAAAGCACTCCCTCCAGGGCATTTGTGGTTCAGTGATAGGATTCTCGCCTGCTCTGCCCCCTCCTTGTCACACTCTGATTTTCACCAGTCACTTTTCTCTCCACCCTCTCTATGTCACATCCTGTTTCCACCCTACTTGGCAAGTATATATAAAGACAGCATTGTGAGTTTTAGGGTACTTGAGTTTAGCTTAGCTCGTCTTAGATTGTGCTGCGTCCTGCATGAATAAAGAGATACTGCCTACAGCTCAACCATGAGTCGTCTGTTACCCGCCTGTGAAGCCAGCCCGGCGAAAACAACAACGCTGTGCTACTGCCTATCCCCCAGAAGAAGACTTTTTTTTAAAAAATTTTATTATCTTTATTTATTTATTGAATAAGGACAGCCAGAAATTGAGAGGGAAGGGAGTGATAGAGAGGAAGAGAGACAGACAGACAGACAGACACTTGCAGCCCTGACCCATCACTTGAGAAGCTTTCCCCCTGTAGGTGGGGACTGCAGGCTCAAACCCAGGTCCTTACGCACTGTAGTGTGTGCACTTAAGCAGGTGTGTCACCACCTGGCTTCCCAGAGGAAGACTTTTACCCTCACTGAGAGGCCTTGGTGGAAGCTTCTTCTTTCTTTTCATTTTTCTGTTTTTTTTTCCTTCAGGATGGGCTGCCTCATTCGTATACCTCATACACTATTCCTAAGCCAACTATTTTTTTATTTTTAAAATTTTATTGGTGATTTAATAATGATTTACAAAATTACATATCAACAGGAGTATAGTTCCATTCCATTCCCACCACCAGGGTTCTGAATCTTCAGTCTCCCCACTGCAATCCACCACACTTCCCCCAAGTTTGTAGACAAGGGCCAACCATTCTCTCTACAACTATCTGTCCACATTTATACATAATTGCCACCTTTTTATTGCTGATCCAGTCCTCTCTTCCCCTCTAAGCCACTCATAACAACATAACTACCTCCAAATGTCTCTCTCTTTTTCCTCTTCTCTCTCCAGGTGCTGATGGAGGTGGAGTTCAGAGCCCTCTTCTCTTCTTCCTCCTGTCACTTCTCCCTCACTGGGGGTATGGATGAAGGTTGTTTTGGGGGTGTAGAAGGTGGGAGTTCTGGCCTAAGCCAACTGTTTTAATGAGAGAGAGAGAGAGAGATAGGAGAGAGAGAAGGAGAGATATCATAAAAATCAGAGCTTCTCTCTGCTGTGACACTTTCATGGGCTTTCAGGCCACCTGAAATGCATGGCAAGGCATTGGTCTTACCGAATGAGCTATCTTCCAGCTCCTGGGAGAATAACTTAGACTCTGTGAGCCCCATTTCTTCACCTATAAAGAGAGTGGTGATGCTAGGATGTAGGTTTGGGGTGGGAGTTGGGGTGGGGGCTATAGAATTCCACTTCTAATTTCAGTGCAGACTGAGTCTGGGTGTTGGTGGAGCCTGGTGCCTCCTTGCTGACCGGTGCCTACCTCTGCCTCTGTGTCACCTATCTGGCTCCCTCGTCCTGCTTCCTGTGGGATAGCATCCTTGCCATTTTACTGATGTCCTGTGTGACTCTGGGAAAAGCAGAGAACAGCTGAGAGTCTCCTATCTCCATCTCGGTAAATAGTGGCCCCCCTTTCTTTTTTTTTTATATTATGCATTACTTTTTATTTATTTAAGAAAGGAGACATTAACAAAACCATAGGATAAGAGGGGTACAGTTCCACACAATTCCCACCACCCGATCTCTATATCCCCTCCCCTTCCCTGATAGCTGTCCCATTCTCTATCCCTCTGGGAGCACGGACCCAGGGTCGTTGTAGGATGCAGAAGGTGGAAGGTCTGGCTTCTGGAATTGCTTCCCCGCTGAACATGGGTGTTGGCAGGTGGGTCCATACTCCCAGTCTGCCTCTCTCTTTCCCTAGTAGGGTGGGTCTCTGGGGAAGTGGAGCTCCAGTACACATTGGTGGTGTCATCTGTCCAGGGAAGTCTGGTCAGCATTGTGCGGACATCCGGAACCTGGTGGCTGAAAAGAGAGTAAACATACAAAGCCAAACAAATTGTCGAACAATCAAATTGATCATATGTATAGAAATTCTCAAAACACAGACTGAGTCTTTTTAGTACATAGGCTGTCTTTGATATGTTGACTCTCTCAAAAGCCTAGACCAGGGAGAACAGAAGCAACCGGTAGCACAGCAAGATGCTGAGTATTATACCCCAAACCCTAACAAAGGGACTTTTCAAAGTTAACCCAATCACCAAATAATGTGATAACAATAACTATCTATTGTCTTCTTGAACCCTAAGACAACAGGAACCTCACATTTCCACTATAGAGCCTATATTTCCTCCAGTCCTAGAACCTTAGGGTGGGGCCCACTTTCCTGCATGCTTCTCTCAATTTAAATCAAATAATATTGCATCCGCAGATCGCAACCCAATCAATGCAACGAGTGCCACCCCAGCATGCTTCACTTCAGACTGTGTCCAGAGACTTCAGGTGTGGAATGACAACCCTTCAGCTTCATCACTCGGGTGAGACCTTTCCTTTCATAGTATTCTCTAATTCCATTCCAGGTGGTTCGCTCCCCAATAAAGTCCCCAAACCTAGATATAGTCCAGGTCCCCTGAGACAGAGCGTAGGTTCACACGTGCCCATAAACTAGGGAAAAATATATATACCTAAAAGCAGAAGTACACAAGAGCCTGCAGGGAATACCCCCAACACTTCATCTGCACTATCCCCCACCCTTTCTTGCAGTCAAGATTAAATGAAGCAGTGTCAGTGCAGGCACGTGGCAAGTTGTAGGTCCTGACAACCGACATCAGTCCATCTCTCCATTGTCCCACATTCAGGGAAGGTTGGGGGTCTCACACTTGCCCTAGAAACTACATTGCCTGTCTCCAATGACCTCAAGACTTTCTCTCAAATACCCACAAAGTACCAGGGAGGATTCATGGCAGGGGTGCCTCCTATTCCTCTTACTCTTTTTCCTGTTAGCTCGCTGACCCAATGGTTCTTTGCTCAGCATGTAATGATCTGCTGGGAGGAGCTTCCAGACACACTGCTGTCTGTGTGCACCCTAGACTCTAAGCTCATACACCATAACTGCCTGGCATAGTTCTCAGAGGCTGGGCAGTGGTGCACCTGGTAGAGCACACATACTATAGTGCTCAAGGACCCGGGTTCAAGCCCCTAGCCTCCACTGGCAGAGGGGGAACTTCTCGAGTGGTGAAATAGTAAATAGTACTGTAGGCTTCTCTATCTCTTTTTCCTCTATCCCTCTTAATTTTTCTGTCTCTACCCAAAAAAATCCAAAAAAAAAAAAATATATATATATATATATATATATAGAGAGAGAGAGAGAGAGAGGAGAGGGAGGGGGCTTTCAGCTCTCAGCTTTCTAGTTTGACCTGCTGGGAAGCAGAACAGGGGAATGTGTTGGGTTCTTTCCCAAGTCCTGTTACACCTACAGGGAGGGGTGACCCTCCACCTCCTCCATCTGAAAGTTTCCTGGGTTCCTTCTTTGTGCCCTGATAACTCTCCTGGACCCAGTGAATTTCTGATAGGCCCCAGGGCTGTGGCTGGAGAAGACGCGTGTGCCTAGAACATGCCACGTGAACATGACCACTTAAGTTACCATAACACTGCACTGAGATTGTTCAAGAAAAATGCTGTTTGCCATGAGTGAAAAAGGAGAGCTACCTAATCCCCATAAATAAATCATCTTAGCCCTTGAGACCTTGAATTAAGTGCTTTCCAACTGAATCGGGCTATAAGCAGCAGTACTCTACTTGTCTATTAATAGCAGAAACCAGCCCATTTTGAAAATTACTGTGGGGGGGGGGAAGTCTACTTGGGGATTTATAGCACCAAAAATTGTTCTGTGGTTTTAAGTACAGCTTATTTACTCCTATTTAAGCAAAATTTGTAACAAAATGAATGGTGATGCCATTTAGAATAATCTGTTTACCAATGTGCTTTTATTTAATGTCGGTATACTGTGTTTTAACACATTTAACACACTTAGTAATAAATTAAGAAGTCGTTAAAGAAAAAGAACACACACACACACACACACACACACACACACTCTCTCTCTCTCTCTCTCTCTCTCTCTCTCTCTCTTCCTCTAAAACTGAACCAGAGAGTAGTTCTTCCCACTGTCAGCAGCGCCATACACAGGCCTGGTAAGGGCTTGCCATCTGTTCCAGAGAAGAGAAGTTCCAGAGAAGAGAAAAACCAGAGCTAGTAAAAGCTTTGCTGTAGCTACAGAGCCACCTTGTGGTTCCATGCAGCACAGTAATAAGAAGATGCCATATAATAAGCTTAGCAAAATGCAGCTTGGGGTTCTCCACCCTTATTTGCCATCAGTGAAATCCCTTCCTGCCCATAACACGGTGAGAAGGTTTGTCCAGCCCTTGTGTGTGGGCAATGAATGTGCCTCATATGGTAAGACCCTGTGAAGAGGATTCAGGTTTAAGACCTGCCAAGAACTTGAGCTCTGGGAAGTCTCAAGAGCTTTAAGAAGAGCATGTTCATCTTCCCAGAGTCCTACACAACCAATTTACTGGCTAAGCCAAGGGGGAAAAGCCGCCTTGCCTTTTCTATGTGACAAGAAAATAGTAACAATAGATATGAGACATTTCAGGATTGCTAGCAGTTCTCTAGTCCTGCAGACTGGCTACCTTAGGGGAAAAGACGTTTCAGGAGAATGCATCAGATTTCTATATGTTTTAATGTTTCTATCAAATGGTGAAGGTTGGTGTCAGCGATGCACTATCTTTCAGCTCCCTTTCCCTGGCATTCTCTTGCTCGCTGGAAGACGTGCACAGCACTACCTGCAAACATGCTTTGTGGCCTTTGGACTTGGTGCATTCTGGTTTGACTGACAGCTAGGTTTGTTCATTACAACTGCTATGTCACCTGTAAAATCTCTAATAAAAACCTATAGCAATTCATTTAAAAGAAAGAGTATAGCAACTTCTTGACCCACTTGAATAAACTTGAGACCTCTACCAGAGAATATGGAAAAAAAGTTGAACCCACAATACCTATAGATACAAAGATTCTCTGATGATTTAATTTTTTATTCAATTTTTATTACAGGTGCCCAGCAGCAAAAGCAGCTAATTATATTAAAAGTAATTTCAAACCTCAGAATATCTAAAGACCAATATGTATTGCCTAATTTTAGTTATACAAATGTCCTTTTACAGATACTGTGATTGCAAGCATTTTTAATACTTTCTATTAAAAAGTAAAACACATTCACCATAGGAGTTTTTTTTTTTAAAAAAAAAAAAAAAGCACAAACGTAAAAAGAAAGCAATCACTCATATTTCTCCTAATTTACTGTGTTGCTAAATGCAGAATTTTATTGTGTCCTTCAGTACATACTCTTCTGAAGTTTTATGGCCCATGTTCTGTTTAATGCTATGGCCCATGTTCTGTTTAATGCTGTGGCCCATGTTCTTTTTAATGCTGTGGCTCATGTTCTGTTTAATGCTATGGCCCATGTTCTGTTTAATGCCGTGGCCCATGTTCTGTTTAATGCCGTGGCCCATGTTCTGTTTAAAGCCATGGCCCATGTTCTGTTTAATGCCGTGGCCCATGTTCTGTTTAATGCCATGGCCCATGTTCTGTTTAATGCTATGGCCCATGTTCTGTTTAATGCTACGGCCCACGTTCTGTTTAATGCTGTGGCCCATGTTCTGTTTAATGCTATGGCCCACTTTCTGTTTAATGCCATGGCCCATGTTCTGTTTAATGCTATGGCCCATGTTCTGTTTAATGCTACGGCCCACATTCTGTTTAAAGCCGTGGCCCATGTTCTGTTTAAAGCCATGGCCCATGTTCTGTTTAAAGCCATGGCCCATGTTCTGTTTAATGCCATGGCCCATGTTCTGTTTAATGCCATGGCCCATGTTCTGTTTAATGCTACGGCCCATGTTCTGTTTAATGCTGTGGCCCATGTTCTGTTTAATGCCGTGGCCCATGTTCTGTTTAATCCTATGGCCCAAGTTCTGTTTAATGCTATGACCCACATTCTATTTAATGCCGTAGCCCATGTTCTGTTTAATGCTATGGCCCACGTTCTGTTTAATGCTGTGGCCCATGTTCTGTTTAATGCAATGGCCCATGTTCTGTTTAATGCTATGGCCCATGTTCTGTTTAATGCTACGGCCCACTTTCTGTTTAATGTCATGGCCCGTGTTCTGTTTAATGCTATGGCCCATGTTCTGTTTAATGCTACGGCCCATGTTCTGTTTAATGCTATGGCCCATGTTCTGTTTAAAGCCGTGGCCCATGTTCTGTTTAAAGCCATGGCCCATGTTCTGTTTAAATTCCATGGCCCACGTTCTGTTTAATGCTATGGCCCATGTTCTGTTTAATGCCATGGCCCACATTCTGTTTAATGCTATGGCCCATGTTCTGTTTAATGTCATGGCCCATGTTCTGTTTAATGCTACGGCCCACGTTCTGTTTAATGCTATGGCCCATGTTCTGTTTAATGTCGTGGCCCATGTTCTGTTTAATGCTACGGCCCACATTCTGTTTAATGCTATGGCCTATGTTCTGTTTAATGCTATGGCCCATGTTCTGTTTAATGCTATGGTCCATGTTCTGTTTAATGCTATGGCCCATGTTCTGTAATAATGCACTGTTTCATTTTGTCACTGACACTCTCATAGCATCTCTCTATTATCAGTGTTAGAGACATTACTTTAGTGGCAGATCAACAGTTCTAACAGGACTCAGAAGTTGTCCTCTTCACCTTGATTTGAATGTACAGGCTACCATGTGCCAAGACCAGTTTTCAAGCCCCTGATCTCTGCCTTCAGGAGGGAAGCTTCATGAACCATAAAGCAGTACTACAGCTCTCTTTAGCTCTCTAGCTCTCTCTCTCCCTCTCCTCTGAATCTTTTTCTGTGATATAAAATATAAGAAAAATAAAATAAAATATAGAGGTTGTGCACAAAAGCACACTTGTATTATTACTAAAAAATACCCCCCAAAAGAAGCAAATATGTAAACCAAGATTTTTATTTTAAAAAAATATTTTATTTATTGAAAAAGATAAGAGAGAGAGAACCAGATATCACTCTGGTACATATGCTGCTGGGGGTTGAACTCAAGACCTAGGCTTGAGAGTCCAGTGCTTTATCCAGTGTGCCACCTCCTGGGTCACTAAACCAAGATTTTTTTTCTTATTCCCTATAACTATAAAATAACACCACATTATCTTTGGAAGATCAGAGGGTTTGGGACACAGAACTGTGGTGGTGGATATAGTCTGGAACTATACACTGAAATCTTAAAATACTGTAACCCACTATTAATCACAAATAAATAATGGAGGGGACTTCCAGAAGCAGGGCTACAGAGCAGCAACAGCTGTGTTTCTCTCCTCTCCTCTCACAGGTCAACCAAGAATACCAAAGGAGACCATCTGGAACTGCAACAAGACAGGACTAGAATGACTGCAGGAACCCACCAAATCACTGGTGAGTGCAAACACGTGTGGCTCATGAAGAGAGGAGCCTAGCAAGAGATTAAGTGGCTGGTAACAGTCTGGCAGTTTACCAGTTGAGGCACCGCCTCCAGTTTCACAAACAAGGGGACAGCTGAAGGGAGGAGAGGACTCCCCTAAGACTCACCAAATGCAACTGTGAGTCTCCACTGCTACTGCCCTCAGAGGCTGGAGCAGTGGCAGGGAGGCCCTGTGCTGACACCAAGGGAGAGAGAACTAACAAGGAAACTCAGGAGAAGATCTATACCTTGGTGGCCTAGTGCTGAGGCTGTGAGAGTCTCTTTGCATAACCAATGGATTATCTCTGCCCCACCCTGCTTTATCTCTTGGTCAGGAGTCAGTGATTAAGCTAAGAAGCCTACTTATAGTTTAAATACCCTCAGGCTCCCATAGCCTACAGGGAAGAAAAAGAACAAAAGAGGCTTTTAAGCCACTGTGCTCCAACTCAGGGATTAAAATACTATTGAAACAACTGTCAATTTCCACAACTGTGAACCCTTTAATTGCCTTACTTAGACACAACTCAATCCAGGCAAGAGTGATCAATAATTTGAAAACTACTGAGAGAGGGACCTTATAACATACTATATAGAATGGGTAAAGAAACAAGAAGATGAAGAAGAAGACATCCAGAAATCACTCCCATTTACTGTTTCAGCAAAATCAATCAAATACCTAGGAATAAAGTTGACCAAAGAAGTGAAAGACTTGTATGCTGAAAACTATGAGTCGCTACTCAAGGAGATAGAAACTGATACCAAGAAATGGAAAGATATCCCATGCTCATGGATTGGAAGAATAAATATCATCAAAATGAACATTCTCCCCAGAGCCATATACAAATTTAATGCAATACCCATCAAAGTTCCACCAAGCTTCTTTAAGAGAATAGAACAAACACTACAATCATTTATCTGGAACCTGAAAACACCTAGAATTGCCAAAACCATCCTAAGGAAAAGAAACAGAAATGGAGGCATCACACTCCCAGACCTTAAACTATATTATAAAGCCATCATCATCAAAACAGCATGGTACTGGAACAAAAATAGGCACACAGACCAGTGGAACAGAATTGAAAGCCCAGAAGTAAATCCCAACACCTATGGGCATCTAATCTTTGATAAGGGGGCCCAAAGGATTAAATGGAAGAAGGAGGCTCTCTTCAATAAATGGTGCTGGGAAAACTGGGTTGAAACATGCAGAAGAATGAATTTGAACCACTTTATCTCACCAGAAACAAAAATCAACTCCAAATGGATCAAAGACCTAGATGTCAGACCAGAAACAATCAAATACTTAGAGGAAAACATTGGTAAAACACTTTCCCATCTACACCTCAAGGATATCTTTGATGAATCAAACCCAATTGCAAGGAAGACCAAAGAAGAAACAAACCAATGGGACTACATCAAATTGAAAAGCTTCTGCACATCCAAAGAAACTATTAAACAAACAGAGAGACCCCTCACAGAATGGGAGAAGATCTTCACATGCCAGACATCAGACAAGAAACTAATCACCAAAATATATAAAGAGCTCAGCAAACTCAGCCGCAAAAAAGCAAATGACCCCATCCAAAAATGGGCAGAGGAAATGAACAAAACATTCACCACAGAGGAGATCCAAAAGGCTAACAAACATATGAAAAACTGCTCTAGGTCACTGATTGTCAGAGAAATGCAAATTAAGACAACACTAAGATACCACCTCACTCCTGTAAGAATGGCATACATCAAAAAGGACAGCAGCAACAAATGCTGGAGAGGATGTGGGGACAGAGGAACTCTTTTACATTGCTGGTGGGAATGTAAATTGGTACAGCCTCTGTGGAGAGCAGTCTGGAAAACTCTCAGAAGGCTAGACATGGACCTTCCATATGACCCAATAATTCCTCTCCTGGGGTTATACCCCAAGGACTCCATAACACCCAACCAAAAAGAGGTGTGTACTCCTATGTTCATAGCAGCACAATTCATAATAGCTAAAACCTGGAAGCAACCCAGGTGCCCAACAACAGATGAATGGCTGAGAAAGCTGTGGTATATATACACAATGGAATACTATGCAGCTATCAAGAACAATGAACTCACCTTCTCTGACCCAGCTTGGACAGAGCTAGAAGGAATTATGTTAAGTGGACTAAGTCAGAAAGTTAAAGATGAGTATGGGATGATCCCACTCATCAACAGAAGCTGACTTAGAAGATCTGAAAGGGAAACTAAAAGCAGGACCTGATCAAATTGTAAGTAGGGCACCAAAGTAAAAACCCAGTGGTGAGGGGTAGACATGTAGCTTCCTGGGCCAGTGGGGGGTGGGAATGGGCGGGAGGGATGGGTCACGGTCCTTTGGTGATGGGAATGGTGTTTATGTACACTCCTAGCAAAATGTAGACATATAAATCAGTAGTTAATTAATATGAGAGGGGGAAATCAATTGTATGTCTCAAAGGTTCTCAAAAGACAAACTGAATCTTTTTAATAGATAGGCTACGTGTTTGATATGCGGACTCTCTCAAAAGCCTAGACCAAGTAGATTAGAAGCTTCCAATAGCACAGCTATATACAAGATACTGGGTACTGTACAGCAAACCATAACAAAGGGACTTTTCAAAGTTAACCCAATTAACAAATAATGTGATGATAATATTAACTATTGATTGTCTTTTTGAACCCTAAGACAGCAGGAACCTCACATCTTCACTATAGAGCCCCTACTTCCCCCAGTCCTGGCACCCTTGGATAGGGCTCACTTTCCCGTATGCTTCTCCCAATCCATACCAAATAATATTGCATCCGCCGATCACAACCTAACCAAAGCAACGATTGCCATCTCAACATGCTTCACCTCAGTGTGTATCCAGAGACTTCACGTGTGGAATGACAACCCTTCAGCTTCATTACTCGGGTGAGACCTTTCCTTTTATAGTACACTCTAATTTCATCTCAGGTAGTTCACTTTCTAACAAAGTCCCATAACCTAGACATACACCAGTTTCTGTGAGAGAGAGCGTATGTGCACACGTATCCATAAACTACTGCAAAATATATACCTGAAAGCAGGATTACACTAGAGTTTGCAGTGAGTACCTCCCTAACACTTCCTCTCCACTATTCCAATCTTGGGATCCATGATTGCTCAACAAATTGTTTGGCTTTGTATGTTAACTCTCTTTTCAATCACCAGGTTCCAGATGCCACCAGGATGCTGGCTAGGCTTCCCTGGATTGAAGACCCCACCAATGTGTCCTGGAGCTCAGCTTCCCCAGAGACACACCTTACTAGGGAAAGAGAGAGGCAGACTGGGAGTATGGACCGACCAGTCAACGCCCATGTTCAGCGGGGAAGCAATTACAGAAGCCAGACCCTCTACCTTCTGCAACCCTCAACGACCCTGGGTCCATGCTCCCAGAGGGCTAGAGAATGGGAAGGCTATCATGGGAGAGGGTGGGTTATGGGGATTGGGTGGTGGGAATTGTGTGGAGTTGTACCCCTCCTACCTTATGCTTTTGTTCACTAATCCTTTCTTAAATTAAAAATTTAAATAAAAAAAAAAAAAAGAAACAAGAAGAAATATTGGAGAAATGAACCAGGAAAGAGTCCATCTAAAAGCCCCCCAAAGGTTAAACCACAAAATAATGAGGTGAACATCCAAACACTAGTTAAGGAAATAATTACAGGAGTGAGAAAAGAGTTTGAAAGAGTTGTCATCAGAAATGCAGAAACAACCAATGAGATTCTGGAAGAAAATACTAATTATCTCAAGGTTATTAGAGAGCTGAAAACTGAAATAGCTGAGCGAAGAACACAGCTAGCTGAACAAGCTAAAACAGTATCAGAACAGGATAACAAGAGAGATGAACTCCAAAAAACAGTAGAAGGGAGAGAGAATAGAATAAATGAGGCTGAAGACAGAATAAGCAAGATCCAGGACAAATTAGCGACAACTAAAAAAGAAGTAAGATATCTCAAAAAAAGATTAAGAGATACTGAAAACAACAACAGAGACCTATGGGATGACTTCAAAAGAAATAATATACACATTATTGGCTTACCAGAGGAAGAAAGAAAGGGAGAGGAAGAAAGCATTCTTCAGGATATAATAGCCGAGAACTTCTCTAGTCTAGACAACATCAAAGACATAAAGGTTCAAGAAGCCCAGAGGGTCACAAACAGAATTAACCCAGACTTAGTAACACCAAGACACATCCTATTTAGAATGGAAAGGAATAAGGATAAAGCAAGGATCCTGAAGGCTGCAAGAGGAAAAAAAAAAAAAGAGTCACCTACAGGGGACAACCCATAAGATTAGCAGCAGACTCCTCTCCACACAAACACTGCAGGCCAGATGAGAATGGCAAGATAGCTATTGAGTGCTCAATGAGAAAGGCTTTCAGCCAAGACTACTGTATCCTGCTAGACTGTCTTTCAGACTAGATGGAGGCCTAAAAACCTTTTCAGACAAGCAACAGTTGAAAGAATCAACTATCACCAAGCCTGCCCTGAAAGAAGTTCTCAAAGGTCTTCTATAAACAGTCAGACCACCATAAATATGCCATATATTAGAACACTCTAAAAATCTACAAGAATGGCGTTAAAATATCTTCAATCTTTGATATCAACAAATAAAAAATGGAAAAAAAGAAACAATTATGATATATAGAAAATAAAATAAAGGTGGTGGCACACCTGGTTAAGTGCTCACATAACAGCACACAGGGACCCAGGTTCAAGCCCCTGGTCTCCACCTTCAGTGGGAAAGTCTCACAAGTGATTAAGCAGGGCTGCAGGTGTTTCTCTGTCTCTTTCCTTCTCTATCTCCCCCTCCCTTCTCAATTTCTCTTTGTATCTATCCAAAAGTAAGTAAATAAATAAATAAATAAAATAAGAAAATATCAACGTAATGTGACTATGCAGAAATCTATGTGGTTTTAGAATACAGTCTCACAGACTAGGAGTATGAATCAACCTGCCAATGCCAATGACCAGTGTAGAAGCAATTACAGAAGCCAGACCTCCCACCTTCTGCACCCCATAAAGATCCTGGGTCCATACTCCCAGAGGCATAAAGAATAGGGAAGTTTCTAATGGAGGGGATGGGATACAGAACTCTGGTGGTGGGAAATGTATGGGATTGTCCCCCTCTTATCGTATGGTCTTGTCGATCATTATTAAATCACTAATAAAAAAAATACAGTCTCAGAAGTGAAATGACCAAATTCAAGTGTGTTAACATTATCACAGGTCTCTGTTATCATATTCTTTACAAAAAGATGTAATATTGGAGTCTCTAGAAATACTTCTCTTGCTCAGATCCTTTGCACAAGATAAGTGATACTGGGAAAGGATTCAGAATCCCACTGCCACCCAGCATGTACACATACATCATCATCATCATCATCATCATCATCATCATTCTGTCCTCAGTGGACATTCAGTCCTGGCAGGCTCATCATAGTACTTGAAAAAATACTTACTGGTTTTTGTTATAAAAGATAATCCATCTTCATCTGAGCTTCAGTAAAAGATTTACATTCTTATGGTAAGTAACACAACTGAGTCATATATGTAAAAATACATATAAAATTTCTTTTACAATTTCATTTTTTTGTGACTTTTGTCTGTTTTCCTTACATCTGTTGTTAGTTTATCTTCAAATTCTCTACTATCTAGGGGCCAGGTGGTAGTGCACCTGGTTGAACACACACATTATAGTACACAAGATCCCAAGTTCAAGCCCCAGTCCCCACCTGCAGGGGGAAAGCTTCACAAGTGGTGAAGCAGGGCTGCAGGTGTCTCTCTGTCTCCTTTCCTCTCTATCTTCCCCTTCCCTCTCAATTTCTCTCTGTCTCTACCCAATAATAAATAAATAAAAATATTTTTAATTAAAAAATAAATTCTCTACCACTTATATCA
Source organism: Erinaceus europaeus (assembly GCF_950295315.1). NCBI lineage: Eukaryota > Metazoa > Chordata > Mammalia > Eulipotyphla > Erinaceidae > Erinaceus > Erinaceus europaeus. Next base: position 119,187,769 of record NC_080171.1, on the reverse strand, counting down.
CCCCCTCAAAGTATATTTTAATGTCTCAGATAATCTTTTCAAGTTCCTCTTCTTTGGTTAGACGTCCTATAAACTATCAATTCTGGGAGTCGGGCTGTAGTGCAGCGGGCTAAGCACAGGTGGCGCAAAGCACAAGGACCAGCATAAGGATCCCGGTTCGAACCCCGGCTCCCCACCTGCAGGGGAGTTGCTTCACAAGCGGTGAAGCAGGTCTGCAGGTGTCTATCTTTCTCTCCTCCTCTCTGTCTTGCCCTCCCTCTCTCCATTTCTCTCTGTCCTATCCAACAACGATGACAACAACAATAATAACTACAACAATAAAACAACAAGGGCAACAAAAGGGAATAAATAAATAAAATAAATATAAAAAACATTTTTAAAAAACTATCAATCCTATTGAAGTGCTTTTTTGTCTATTTGTTTGTTTTACCAGAGCACTGCTCAGCTCTGTCTTATGGTGGTTCAGGGGATTGAACCTGGGACTTTGAAGCCTCAGGCTTGAGAGTCTCTCTCTCTTTTATTTAATATATATCTATTTTTAATTTTTCCCCTTTTGTTGCCCTTGTTTTTTTATTGTTGTTGTTATTATTGTTGTTGTTATTGCTGTTGTTGTTGGATAGGACAGAGAGAAATGAAGAGGGGGGAAGACAGAGACAAGGAGAGAAAGATAGACACCTGCAGACCTGCTTCACTGCCTGTGAAGTGACTCCCCTGCAGGTGGGGAGCTGCAGGCTCAAACCTTGATCCCTACACCTGTCCCTGTGCTTCACGCCATGTGTACTTAACCCGCTGCGCCACCACCCGGCTCCCGGCATGAGAGTCTCTTTACATAAGCATTATGCTGTCTACCCCTGCCCTAAGCAACCAATCCTGATGTAAACTCCCTTTCACCTGCCTCTCCCAAGGTGGCCTCCTGTGTGCAGCTCAAGCCTTCCTCTTCAGAACATACTCTCTTATTTCAACAAAGAAATCTTCCTTCAGCTCCCTGAGAAACAATACAGTGTTGGTCTGCTTCTAAATTCTCCTTGTAAGACCCCTTCTGTTTCATTGGTTTAATCCCCCCTGCTTAACACTGTATTCTATTTACATAACCACTGTTAACTAAGCACCGCCCTGCCTCCAGGGCATTGGTTTAATCCTCACTGTTTTGCACGCTTTTTCCTTCTCCCCACCCCCTATCCTACCTACATCCTCTTCGGACCTGACTCTTCCGCCTCAGGATATATAAGGACAGGATTGTGATTAGAGATAGCTTAGATTGCGCTACGTTCCACATGAATAAAGACTGAACTGTGTACCACTCAGCCATGAGTCCCTGGTCGTCTCTCTCTCCTGCCGGCGAAGCTAGCCCAACAATACAGAGAGAATAAGAGATGAGGTAGCCGTGTGCCCGTTTGAGCATATACATTACCATGTGCAGGGACCCAAGATTCAAGCCCTTGGGCCTTCCCTGCACCTACCCCATGGGGGAAGGCATCATTAGTGGTGAAGCGGTGCTGCATGTGTCTCCTTTATTCTCCCTTTCTATCTCTCTGTTCTATCTCATGTTCTCTCTGCCATATAAAAAATACAGAGAAAATAACACTTGAATCCTTCCACATCTAAAATATCTGCCCTATCTTTCCTCTCCCCACCTGCAGGGGGAAAGCTTCAAGAGTGGTGAAGCAGGACTGCTGGTGTCTCTCTGTCTCTTTTCATCCCCCCTTCCCTCTCAATGTGTCTCTGTGTCTAGCCAATAATAAATAAAGAAATAATTTAATAAATAAATTAAAGTATCTTCTTTTCTCCAATATCTTGAAAATCGATGTCAATGTGTCCTCACGTGAGTCTTCTTCAGACACTGTTTTGAATACTCAATGAGCCCTATTATACTTGAAAACCTTTTGGGAAAAAAAAGTATTCTAACAAGTTGCAACAAATCTTGAATCATTTGTCTGATCTTTTTTTTTTCTAATATATTTCTGGAATGTCTGTTTGTTTTGTTGTTTTTGGACAACTTAAAATCAGTCTTTAAGGCAGTAGCACAGTGGGTTAAGCACAGGTGGTGCAAAGCGCAAGGATCCTGGTTTGATCCCCTGGCTCCCCACCTGCAGGGGAGTCGCTTCGCAAGCAGTGAAGCAGGTCTGCAGGTGTCTTTCTCTCCCCCTCTCCGTCTTCCCCTCCACTCTCCATTTTTCTCTGTCCTATCTAACAATGACGACATCAATAACAACAACAATAATAACTACAGCAACAATAAAAAACAAGGGCAACAAAAGGGAAAATAAATAAATATTTTTTTAAATGGGAAAATAAATGAATATTTAAAAAATTATGAAGATATAATTTACATTAAAAAATTCATTTGTTCCTTGTCACTGCTTCTGCTAGTTCCTTATTTCATTTGTTGGTCTCTGTTTTCTATGTTGAGGGGTCTGCCCTGCAATAAAGAAAGATCATTTCTATTAAAATCTACTGGAGACTGATTATATGATTTTAAATGGTTTCCTGATTAATGATTTCATGGCGGAATGTGTTGGTGAAAAAACAGTGAGGCAATTAAGGATAGAAAACACAATAATGGGAGTCAGTCGGTAACGCCGCAGGTTAAGTGCATGTGGTGCAAAGCACAAGGACCTTTTAGAAGCATACCAACACAACATAGGGATCCCGGTTCGAGCCCCCAGCTCCCTACCTGCAGGGGAGTCGCTTCACAGATAGTGAAGCAGATCTGCAGGTGTCTATCTTTCTCTCCCCCTCTGCCTTCCCCTCCTCTCTCCATTTCTCTCTGTCCTATCCAACAACGACAACATCAATAACAGCAACAATAAAAAAAACAACAAAGGTAACAAAAAAGAAAATAAATAATGAATACATAAATAATTTTTAAAAAGAAAACACAATAATACCCTATGGTTTTTGTCAGTGTTTCCTTTTTATAAATAAACATTTTTAAAAAAAGAAAACACAGTAATTTTTGGAGGAGACTTCAGAAGTTTCCTTGTGCCTCCTTATTTTTCTCAAGAGACACCAAACATCAGCTCAGAGCAAGTGTGCCCACATACAGTGAAGAATGGAGAGTCTGCGTGAAAGCAATAAAGCCTAGTGGTAGAGTCTAGGTCCGCAGTCTGCAGTCCGTACTCCATACCAAGAGCAGTTCGCCGTCGTTTGTGGATGTAAAACTGAGCAGCTTCCCCAGCATCTTTCTTTTGCTCATCGAAATAAGTTTCTGCCCCATTGACTCTAGGGCTAATTTCCAGCTTGTCTATGATGAGTAAGTTTAGAAACTACAGTAGAATTAACAAGAAGACAAGCGACTGGTGTACACACTTTCATCCTAAACAATTTAATTTCCAAAACTGCTACCTAAACTAAAAAGAACAGGGTCATTTTAATTTTTAAATTACGTTTCTAAAAAAAATAATAATAACCTAGTAGCTTTTAGCTCAGGAAATATATCTTAATATGAGTTTTTACTATTGGAGACATGGAAAACAGACCATTGAAATAGATTTTTTTCAGACTATCAAATATTATGCTCTCTTTGTTCAAAAAAATAACTTTGGTTGTAGTCTGCCCATCAAAATAGTGAATCATTTTCTTTTGATATTCATTTTTTATTTATTTTGGATAGAGACAAAAAGAAATTGAGAGGGGAGAGGGTGAGAGAAAGGAGAATAATGAGAGACACCTGCAGGACTGTCACTACTCCTGAAGCTTCCCCCTATAGGTAGGGACAAGGGGTTTGAACTCGGGTCCTTGTGCAATTTTTCTCTGTGGACGTCTGTGTACTGTATACCATATACACATGTCATCCTATACACAATCAAGATTAAAATTAATCGTGATTGGGAGATTAATATTAATACTAATTATTAATATTAATACCTAGTAGTTATGTAAAACACGTTCATGCCTGAGGCTCTGAGTTCCCAGGTTCAATCCCCTGCATCAGCACAAGCCAAAGTTGAACAGTGCTCTGGTCTCTCTGTGCGTTTATCATTAAAACAGATAAAAACTTTTAAATAAAAAAATTAAGAGCATCTTGCCAATAATGAGATGTAATCTTTACCTTACTGTAAAGAAACACATCCTGTATAATGGAATAGTTTATTCATGCATTTTAATGTCTATTTAGTTGTCTATGATAGAATCACATCAACATTTTCTTTTTAAAATGTTTTTATTGGGGGGTTAATGGTTTACAGTCAACAGTAAAATACAATAGTTTGTACATGCATAGCATTTCCCAGTTTTCCACATAACAATTCAGCCCCCACTAGGTCTTTCTCCGCCATCATGTTCCAGGACCTGAGCCCTCCCCCCAGCCCCAGAGTCTCTTACTTTGGTGCAATACATCAAACATCAACTTTTTCTTAACATGTTCAGATTACTGAACATTGGCTATGTGTTTTTCCAATTATAAATAGTGTGGCAATGAATAATCTGTATATATATACATATATATATATAAAGTAATATTTACTTCTTTGATTACTTCCTTAGAATAAATTTCTGAAGGAAAATAATCGTATCAGAGAGCAGATTACATATACTAAATGATTTTTTATTTCTTTTTTTAAATCTTTTGTTATCAGTTCTTTTTATTGTTATTTATTATTGGATAGAGACAGAGGGAAATTGAGAAGAGAGAGAAAGACAGAGACAACTGCAACACTACTTCACCACTTGTGAAGCTTTCCCCCTGCAGATGGGGACCAGAAGCTTGAACCTGCCTCCTTGAGCGCTGTAATGTGTGTGTTTAACCAGGTGCGCCACCACCTGGCCCAGCTAAATGATTTTTTTTTTTTTTTAATTAAAAGACAGTTTAGAGAAGTTTTAGGTACATAGCAACCTGAACAGAATCATTTTTGTATTTCTCCCTGCCACTAACATACACAACCTTCCCCATTATCTATTAATAGTTTCCTGGTCCACCTGCTAGTGTAGCGTATTTGCTATGACTGATTAACCTATCCTGATAGATCATTATCATCCAGAGTCCATATTCCACGTTATCATTCATTCTCGACATGGTGCATTTGTCTAGCCTTTATGATATACAGACAAGTTTCACTGCCCTAAAATATCGTCTGGGCATACACATGTTACAGTCAATTTTATGTTACATAAGAATAGTATTTTTCCACTGATATGATTTTCTATGTCCCTGAATTCTTACATCACTAACAATTATTGTAAGAAAAAAATAAAAACGGGAGTTGGGCTGTAGCGTAGCGGGTTAAGCGCACAGGCACAAAGCACAAGGACTGGTGTAAGGATCCTGGTTCGAGCCCCCGGCTCCCCACCTGCAGGGGAGTCGTTTCACAAGCAGTGAAGCAGGTCTGCAGGTGTCTGTCTTTCTCTCCCCCTCTCTGTCTTCCCCTCCTCTCTCCATTTCTCTCTGTCCTATCCAACAACAACAACAGCAATGATGACTACAACAGTAAAACAGCAAGGGCAACAAAAGGGAATAAATAAATACATATTAAAAAAAGAAAAAAATTACCAACTTGATAGCTAGATAATAATATCTCATTTTCACTTTTTAGTAAGTCATAATGGCTTATCATATATAGTTACCTATTATTTGAATTCTATGTCTATTCATGCCCTTTGAAAATTTCAAGTTGAATATTTCTTTTTATTAATGTTTAAGAGACTATGGTACAAGAGAGATAGCTTAATGGTTATGTAAAATGACTTTCATTTCTGAGGCTCAGAAGTCACAGGTTCAATCCCTAACACTACCAAAAGCTAGAGCTGAGCAGTGCTATAAATAAATAAATTCTGTTACCCACCTTCACGTATGTTGCAATTTCTTTTTTATTTTATTTTTTATTATCTTTATTCATTGGATAGAGACAGCCAGAAACCAAGAAGGATGGAGGAGAGAGAGAGGAAGAGAGACAGACACCTGCAGCCCTGCTTCACCACTTGCAAAGCTTTCCCGCTGCAGGTGGCTCGAACCCGGGTCTTGCACACTAATATGAGCCCTCAACCAGGTGCACCACCACCCAACCCCTGTCGCAATTTTTTTTAATGTGGTTACTGGTGTCGTGGATGTGTGGAACCATCACTCAATGAGTGGCCTTCCCTAGGACAATTTCTTCATCTATTTTTAGACAGAAAGAGCAACTTAGAGACCACTAAAGTCGACCAGTCTGTAGCCAAGAAGCTTTGTCTGAAGGGATCTTACAGCTTCAACCGGGTAGCAGGGAGATCTGGCTGACCTTGAGGAAGGAGCAGGAAGCCCCACCTTTCCCAGCTGACAAAACCCTCCAGTCCTTGGCTACGATGGCTCCCGTCTGTTCACACCCTGATGTCAGTCTTGCTGTTTTCCGTTCTGACCTCTGGTTTCTCCTGGGAATGACAGCCTCAGGAGTTACTGAGCCCTACAGATTCCAGCCTGTGGTTCTCTCTCCAGCTCTTCCCACGTGTGCCCAGATTCACACTGGGAAGTTGCTCTACTCAGACCTGCTTCTGCACCACTCCCAACCCCCACCACTCACCATGCACCACCCCCAAACACACACACCAAACCTCCCCAGGAAACAGGCTTCAGACTTGCAGGCTCCTACCCCTTCCTTTGTCTCTGTGCCCCAAGCTGATCGGCCAGCACCGCCCTGACTGTGTAGTGGCGTGTATGTTTCACGTAGCGCGGTCTGAAGCCTTCTACCACACGAGACCATGTACATTCAGCCTTTTAAACTGTATTTTCCTCCATGACTTTCTAGAGATGCATCTGATTGTACTTTCCATATGTGGTGCCCCAGGAAGGAGACAGTTTGATTTGAATCCCAGACCTGGCTGAGTGTCACCTAAAGTGAAAACTGTATCTTTTATCTCTACTCCTTAAATCCTCATCAGCAAAAGTCATGGAATAATACCAGCCTTGAAGGCTGCTGCCAAGATTAAAGAAGACACAGGGGGGAGCCGGACGGTAGCACAGCGAGTTAAGCACACGTGGCGCAAAGCGCAAGGACCAGCAGAAGGATCCCAGTTCAAGCCCCCGGCTCCCCACCTGCAGGAGAGTCGCTCCACAGGCGGTGAAGCAGGTCTGCAGGTGTCTATCTTACCCTCCTCCTCTGTCTTCCTCTCCTCTCTCCATTTCTCTCTGTCCTATCCAACAACAATGACATCAATAACAACAATAATAACTACAACAATAAAACAACAAGAGCAACAAAAGGGAATAAATAAATATTTTTAAAATAAAAAAAGAAGACACAGGGACACGTACTATGGTACGCGACACAGGGGAGGTATAATTAATCTTCTTCCTTTCATAGCTAGCTCTAAAAGATCCTCTAAGAGTTTCTGCTAGGTGTGTGTGTGTGTGTGTGTGTGTGTGTGTAGAGGGAAACATAGCTCACCTGGTAGGGCTCATTCTGTCATAATGCAACCCTTGTGGCAAGCCCCTAGCACCACATGGGAGTGCTATGAGACTAAACATGCTCCGGCGGTGTGGTGTTTCTCCTTCTTTGTCTATATCTGTCTGAAATGACAAGAAAGAGACATTCACAACTTGGAAAGTGATACAATGGATAAAGCATTGAGCTCTCAGGCATGAAGTCCTGAGTTTCATACCTATCATTTCATGTCCCAGAATGACGCTCTAGTTTCTCTCTCTCTCTCTCTCTCTCTCTCTCTCCCCCTCTCCTCTCTCTCTTTCTCTCTCTTTCCTCTCTTCCTCTGTCTTTCATTTTAATAAAAGAGAGAAAGAAAGAAAAAAGAAGGAAGGGAGGGAGGGAGGGAGGGAGGAAGGAGAAAAAGGAAGGAAAAAAAGGGGGCAGCTGGTGGTGTTACAGTATGCAAGGACCTGGGTTTGAGCTCACCGTCCCCACCTGCTGGGGGAAAGCTTTGTGAGTGGTGAAGCAGTGCTGCAGGGGTCACTCTTTCTCTCTCCCTCTCTACCCTCTTGATTTCTGTCTCTAGCCAATAAATAAAGACAAATTTTTAAATGTAAAAAAAAAAAAAATCTTAAAAGAAATAAAGGTGGTCCAGGAGGTGGCACAGTGGATAAAGCATTAGACTCTCAAGCATGAGGTCCTGGTTCAATCCCCAGCAGCACATGTACCAGAGTGATGTCTGGTTCTTTCTCTCTCTCTACTCCTGTCTTTCTCATAAATAAATAAACAAAACCTTTTATAATAAAGAAAAGGAAGGAAGGAAGGAAGGCTGGAAAGAGAGAAAATCCTAAGAGGCTGTAAAATCCTGCATGTGCAAGGCCCCTGCAGTACAAAGAGAGAGAGAGAGAGAGAGTTTACCTTAGGCTGCCACTAATCAGCTTATCAAGAACAGGACATGTTTTTCTGCTAAGAGCGAGCTGATTACTTAGAGAGAAATTCCTGCAGCGCAGGCGTTCCCTCCCTTTTCCTTTCTCCTCCCTGTCAATCTGGCGGGGGTGACTCACAGATGTCCGCAAATTGTACACAGTCACAATCTCATGGAGCAGTTAAGTAATCTTCATTCTGCACACTTGCTGAGCTGAATAATCCCCTCTGGTTATAAGGACCACAATGCCAAGAAAACAAGCTCAGGGACCCAGACAGAACAATTAAAATGATCTTAAGCAGCTGCCTGCCGATTGAAGTGATTCTGACTCAATTTTAGACTAACACTTGTTTAAGTGTGTCCCATAGGGCATGGGGGAAGCCTATAAATAAAAGCTCTGTGCTGGAGGAAGGTCACACTACATGCATTCAGGACACGCGGGGGCTGTTCGGTTTAACAGGTTTCTTTACTCCGTGACTCCTCAGAGCTTATGTTCTCAGGTACTTTGTAAGTCTCTTGCCAGGGAATACCTGGTATTACCCAAGCAAACGTGACCTGAGAGCTGTTTTTGGAAAGCTCATTAAATAATACCTTGAAGAACCTATCTGAGGCATATTTTTTAGAAATTTTGCTGGCTCTTTACCATCATCTTGAAGAATACTAGCTTTTTATACAAGTAATTCTTTTTTAAATTTATTTATTGGAGAATTAATGTTTTACATTCAATAGTAAATACAATAGTTTGTATATGCGTAACATTTCCCAGTTTTCCATATAACAATACAACCCCCACTAGGCCCTCTGTTATCCTTCTTGGATCTGTATTCTCCTCCCCACCCACCTACCCCAGAGTCTTTTACGTTGGTGCAATATGTCAATTCCAGTTCAGGTTCTACTTGTGTTTTTCTTCTGAACTTTTTTTTTCAACTTCTTCCTGAGAGTGAGATCATCCCATATTCATCCTTCTGTTTCTGACTTATTTCACTTGTTCACTCTTTCAAAGAAGCAACATTTACTTTCATTGATCTTTTGTATGGTTCTCTTATTTTCAATGTTATTTATTTCTGCCCTAACTTTAGTGATTCCAGTCCTTCTGCTTTAGGGTTCCTTTGTTGTTGTTCTTCTTCTAGGTCTTTAAGATGTGCAATCAGGCTGTTTATTTGTGCTTTTTCTGTTTCCTAATGTGTGCTTGTATGGCTATGAACTTCCCTCTCAGTACTGCCTTAGCTGTGTCGCAAATATTTTGAGAGCTTGTGGCTTCATTTTCATTGAATTCTTGAAACATTTTGACTTCTTCCTTGATTTCCTCTTTGACCCAGTAGTTGTTAAGTAGTACTGTTGAGCTTCCACATTTTGGGACTATTACTAATCTTTTGTTGATTATTAAGTGTTAGTTTAATTCCACTGTGGTCTCAGAAGATGCTTGGGATGATTTCAATGCTCTTGAATGTGCTGATGCTGTCTTTGTGGCCTAACATATGGTCTATCATTGAGAATCACCCATGTGGACTTGAGTAGAATATGTATTCCAGTTTCTTGGGATGAATGACTGAAAATGTGCAATAGTTCTAGTTTATCTATCTCCTCATTTAGCTCCCTCATGTCTTTGTTGATTTTCTGCCTGGATGATCTGTCAAGTTGAGGGAGTGGGGTATTGAAGTCCGCTACTACGACTGTGTTGCTGTTAATATATTGCTGTAGCTGTTTCAGTAGATGTTTGATATATTTAGATGTCTTCTCATTGGGTGCATAGATGTTAATAATTATTAAGTCCTCTTGATTGACTGATCCTCTGAGCATTAAGTAGTATCCATCCCTATCTTTCTTAATTTTATTTACTTTAAAATCTATCATGTCAGTTATGAGAATAGCTGCTCCTGCCCTTTTTTGTGGGCCATTGGTCTGTCTGACAGTTTTCCATCCTTTCACTCTGAGTCTGTGTTTGTCTTGTTGAGTTATGTGGGTTTCCTGTAGACAGCATATTGTTGAGTTGTGTTTTCTAATCCATCTTCCTACTCTGTGCCTTTTAATAGGTGAATTCAGACCATTGACATTTATTGATATCAAAGATTGAAGATATTTTAACGACATTCTTGTATGTTTTTAGAGTGTTCTGATATATGGCATATTTATAGTGGTCTGACTGTTTATAGAAGACCTTTGAGAACTTCTTTCAGGGCAGGCTTGGTGATAGTTGATTCTTTCAACTGTTGCTTGTCTGAGAAGGTTTTTAGGCCTCCATCTAGTCTGAAAGACAGTTTAGCAGGATACAGTAGTCTTGGTTGAAAGCCTTTCTCATTAAGCACTCGATAGATATCTTGCCATTCTCATCTGACCTGCAGTGTTTATGTGGAGAAGTCTGCTGCTAATCTTATGGGTTTTCCCCTATAGGTGACTCTGTTTTTCTCTTGAAGCCTTCAGGATCCTTTCTCTATCCTTATTCTTTTCCATTCTAAATAGGATGTGTCTTGGTGTTTCTAAGTCTGGGTTAATTCTGTTTGTGACCCTCTGGGCTTCTTGAACCTTTATGTCTTTGATGTTGTCTAGACTAGAGAAGTTCTCAGCTATTATGTCCTGAAGAATGCTTTCTTCCTCTCCCTTTCTTTCTTCCTCTGGTAAGCCAATAATGTGTATATTATTTCTTTTGAAGTCATCCCATAGGTCTCTGTTGTTGTTTTCAGTATCTTAATCTTTTTTTGAGATATCTTACTTCTTTTTTAGTTGTCGCTAATTTGTCCTGGATCTTGCTTATTCTGTCTTCAGCCTCATTTATTCTATTCTCTCTCCCTTCTACTGTTTTTTGGAGTTCATCTCTCTTGTTATCCTGTTCTGATACTGTTTTAGCTTGTTCAGCTAGCTGTGTTCTTCGCTCAGCTATTTCAGTTTTCAGCTCTCTAATAACCTTGAGATAATTAGTATTTTCTTCCAGAATCTCATTGGTTGTTTCTGCATTTCTGATGACAACTCTTTCAAACTCTTTACTCACTCCTGTAATTATTTCCTTAACTAGTGTTTGGATGTTCACCTCATTATTTTGTGGTTTAACCTTTGGGGGGCTTTTAGATGGACTCTTTCCTGGTTCATTTCTCCAATATTTCTTCTTGTTTCTTTACCCATTCTATATAGTATGTTATAAGGTCCCTCTCTCAGTAGTTTTCAAATTATTGATCACTCTTGCCTGGATTGAGTTGTGTCTAAGTAAGGCAATTAAAGGGTTCACAGTTGTGGAAATTGACAGTTGTTTCAGTAGTATTTTAATCCCTGAGTTGGAGCACAGTGGCTTAAAAGCCTCTTTTGTTCTTTTACTTCCCTGTAGGATATGGGAGCCTGAGGGTATTTAAACTATAAGTAGGCTTCTTAGCTTAATCACTGACTCCTGACCAAGAGATAAAGCAGGGTGGGGCAGAGATAATCCATTGGTTATGCAAAGAGACTCTCACAGCCTCAGTACTAGGCCACCAAGGTATAGATCTTCTCCTGAGTTTCCTGTTTAGTTCTCTCTCCCCTGGTGTCAGCACAGGGCCTCCCCCTGTTGCTCCAGATTCTGAGGGCAGTAGCAATGGAGACTCACAGTTGCATTTGGTGAGTCTTAGGGAAGTCCTCTCCTCCCTTCAGCCATCCCCTTGTTGGTGAAACAGACTGCAGGTGGTGCCTCAACTGGTAAACTGCCAGACTGTTACTAGCCGCTTAATCTCTCTCTAGGCTCCTCTCTGTCCATGAGCCACACATGTTTGCACTTACCGGTGATTTGGTGGGTTCCAGAAGACGTTCTAGTCCTGTCTTGCTGTGATCCCAGGTGGTCTCCTTTGGTATTCCTAGTTGACCTGTGAGAGGAGAGGACAGAAACACAGCTGCTGCTGCTCTGTAGCCCCGCCTCTGGAAGTCTCTTTGTGCTTTCTTTTTTGTTTTTAAGGTTATATTTATTTCTGAGTGAGAAAGGAGGAGAGAGAGAGACAGAAAAAAAACATACATCATTCTGGTACATGTGCTGCTGGGGACTGAACTCAGGACCTCATTCTTGAGAATCTAGTGTTTTATCCACTGCACCACCTCCTGGGCTACTCAATTTCATTTCAGTGTACAATTCAATGATTTTTTTCAATGAAATTTGCTGGGTTGTGCAATTGTCACCATAAATAGGTTCTGCAAAATTTCCTTCCTTTCTTTTTTCTCTGTCTCTCTTTCTTTCTTCATTTCTCTCTTTCCTTCTTTCTTCTATTTATTTATTTATTTATTTATTTTCCCTTTTGTTGCCCTTGTTGTTTATCATTGTTGTTGTTGTTGATGTCATTGTTGTTTGATAGGTCAGAGAGAAATGGAGAGAGGAGGGGAAGACAGAGAGGGGGAGAGAAAGACAGACACCTGCAGACCTGCTTCACCGCCTGTGAAGTGACTCCCCTGCAGGTGGGGAGCCGGGGGCTTGAACCGGGATCCTTACGCCGATCTTTGTGCTTTGCGCCACCTGCGCTTAACCCGCTGCGCTACCGCCCGACTCCCCTTTCTTCTATTTTTTTAAGAAGACATAGAGAAATTGAAAAGGAAAGGTATAGAGAAGGAGGGAGAGAGACAGGGAGACACTACTTCACCATTCATGAAGCTTCCCCGCTGCAGGTGGGGCTTAGGGGTTTGAACCTGGGTCCTTGTGCACGGTAATAAATGCAAGTACCTCAGCCGCACAGCTGGCTCCTAGAACAGTTCCTTAAGCCCAATGAAATCCTCAGTCTTTGACTGTTAATCTATGCCCACCCCCTTCCATAAACAACCATTCATCTGCTATGTCTAGATTCGCTTTCTCTGTGTGTGTGTGTGTGTGTGTGTGTGTGTGTGTGTGTGTGTGTGATAGATAACATAAACATATCAGAGTGTACCACTTTAATCATTTTAGGTGTATGGATTAGTGGCATTCAGTGCTTTCACAGTATTGTTCAACCATCCATCTCCAGAACTGTTTATCTTCTGAGACTAACACACTAAGCCTATGCCCCACCTCCTCACCCCCAGCTCCCTGTAAACATGACTCTACTTTCTGTCTCTATGAATTTGACTTCTGCAGCATGTGTTTGGACCCTCAGCATTAGTCACAATAGCCAAAAGGTGTTGTCAACCCCAAGTGTCTACTGAGAGAAGAATGAATAGGTAAACAGGATGTGGTATAGCCACACAGCCGAATATTACACAGTCTTAAAAAAAAAAAAAAAAAGAATTCTGACATGTTACAGCATAAAATGACCTTGAAAACATTATGGTAAGGGAAATGAGTCTGTTGTAAAAAAGACAAAATACATCCTTCTTCTTACCTGAGGTGGCTAGAAAACTCAGTCTAATTTGCCTAATTGGTCAAGGTGGTCCTGTGTTCTTTTTGAAAGCAGGTTGTCAGTTACTGTATGAAGTTCAGACACTGAAATTCAAATGTTGTACTGCAAGAACGTCAGTGTCCTCCTTCCAGTGCTGTGCTCTTCCCTTACTAATTGCCTACCATTGTGAGACTGTTTCTCCTTTCATTACAGAAACAGTAATTCGGTTATTGAAGATGAAAGAGATAACCAACGTTTGACCAGGTCGCTGTAGAGGAACAAATTGCCACTTGGGATTCATTACAAGGTCAACTATGTACAGTGCTTAGAAATGTCACCCTTTGCTCCCACACACCCACAAATTGGTGTGTACCTTCCAGGGAATAGAAACATTAACAACTATTTCCTACCCTTAGTGTAACCAGGCAAGACAGTCTGCAAGTCTGGAAACTGGTATTTCCAATCTCCAAGCCAGAAAAATAATGCAAGGTAATTTACATGAGGTGAGCCGGTAGGTGATTCAAGGAAGACAGAGTCCTTCCTCTGACAAAGCTTTGGAAACGGACACTTGCAAGAAAGAACCTGCAAGCGGCTGGGGGTGTGGCTCAACCTGCCAACACCCATGTCCAGCAGAAAAGCAATTACAGAAGTCAGACTGCCCACCTTCTGTGCCCATTGGAGATATTTAGTCCATACCCCTAGAGGGCTAAAGAATAGGGAACCTTCCAATGGAGGGGTTGGGACATGGCAAGCTGGTGGTGGGAACTGTATGAATTGTTCCCCTCCTATCGCATAATCTTGTTGATCATTATTAAATCACCAATAATAACTTTTTTAATTTGCTTTTTCTTATCTTTTTATATTTATTTTATTTATTTATTCCCTTTTGTTGCCCTTGTTTTTATTGTTGTAGTTATTATTGTTGTTGTCGTTGTTGGATAGGACAGAGAGAAATGGAGAGAGGGAGGGGAAGACAGAGAGGAGGAGAGAAAGACACCTGCAGACCTGCTTCACCGCCTGTGAAGCGACTCCCCTATAGGTGGGGAGCCGGGGTTCGAACCTGGATCCTTATGCCGGCCCTTGTACTTCGCACCATGTGCGCTTAGCCCGCTGCGCTACAGCCCGACTCCCAATAATAACTTTTTAAAAAGAAGTGTAAAGGGAGCCAGGCAGTAGCACAGCAGGTTAAGCGCACATGGTGTGAAACGCAAGGACCTGCGTGAGGATCCAGGTTGAGCCCCCAGCTCCCCACCTACAGGGGAGTCGCTTCACAGGCGGTGAAGCAGGTCTGCAGGTGTCTGTCTTTCTCTCCCCCTCTCTGTCTTCCCCTCCTCTCTCCATTTCTCTCTGTCCTAGCCAACAACAACGACAACAATAACAACTACAACAATAAAACAACAAGGGCAACAAAAGGGAATAAATAAATAAGTAAGAAAAATGAGCTTGGATTAAAAAAAAGTTGAAAAATAAGAAAGCACAAAGCAGACTTGGACTGGGTTTGGTGTATTGCACTAAAGGAAACACTCTGGAGTAGGGAGGAGGATTCAGGCCTGGAACATGATGGCAGAGAACCTAAGGAGGGGGGTGAATTGTTATGTGGAAAACTGAGAAATGTTACTGTATTTTTTTGTTGTTGTTTTTACTGTATTTCATTGTTGACTGTAAACCATTGATCCCCCAATTCAAAAAAAAAAAAAGAGGCACTGGGCGGCGACGGCTGGCGCGGGGCTCCCTAGATGCGCCGTGGCTTCCGTGGCGACTAGAGCTGTCGTCTGAGCCTCCGCAGCCCCTCCTCCAGGAGACCTTTCAGCCCCTGCCCCTCAGTGACCATGTGCCACCGAAAGGCCTTCATCAGAAACGCCGACATGTCTAAGGAGATGCAGCAGGACTCCGTGCAGTGTGCTACTCAGGCGCAGGAAACACACAACATAGAGAGGGACATTGCAGCCCACATCAAGAAGGAATTTGACAAGAAGTACAAGCCCGCCTGGCACTGCATTGTGGGGGGAACTTGGGCAGTTATGTGGCGCGAAAACTAAACACTTCATCTACCTCCACCTGGGCCAGGTGGCCATTCTTCTGTTCCAATCTGGTTAAAAGCATGAGCTGTGCCACACACCCAGTGATCCATCCAAAAACAAGGACTGCAGCCTAAACTGCAAGCACCAGAGGCTGAAATCTTCAGCCTTGCTAAGGGAACACCTCAACTCTGAACCTTTATTGTGTTGTTTTGTACAGGGGGGTGGGGTCTCTAATGATGTGTTGTGGTTATAAAACAATTAGCAAAACAGCTGACATCTGTATTTATTTTCTATTCCATACCTCTCTGCTTTATGGTTTTCCTTCTCAAAATCCATTCCTGGGAGTCGAGCGGTAGCGCAGCGGGTTAAGCGTACATGGCACAAGGCGCAAGGACCGGCGGAAGGATCCGGGTTCGAGCCCCCGGCTCCCCACCTACAGGGGAGTCGCTTCACAGGCAGTCAAGCAGGTCTGCAGGTGTCTGTCTTTCTCTCCCCCTCTCTGTCTTCCCCTCCTCTCTCCATTTCTCTCTGTTCTATCCAACAACAACAACAACATCAATAATAACTACAGCAATAAAACAATAAGGATAACAAAAAGGAATAAATAAATATAAAAAACTTTTAAATCAACTCCTTTAAATAATAATAATAAATGTGTTGGAGAAGTAAAAAAAAAAAAAAAGAACATGCAGGCTTGGACATTTGCAAAAAAAGAGTTAAAAGGACCTCAGCTATGAGAAATGGGGCCATCTAACAGCCTCCACTGCCAGGGGCAACGCTTGCTAACTGGTGGTCGAGGTTCTCTAGGAGTGGCCGCAGAAGTGCCATTTCCCAAAACTAGTTCTTCACATCTTGATTAGAAGATGTGCATTAAAGCTTCTGGTGGCATATGAGGTTGAGCGCACGTGTTACCAAGTGCAAGTACCCAGGTTCAAGCCCCCAGTCCCCACCTACAGGGAATAAGCTTTTCTTTTTTCATTATCGATTTTTTAAAAACATTTATTTATTTATTCCCTTTTGTTGCCCTTGTTGCTTTATTGTTGTTGTTACTGATGTTGTCGTTGTTGGATTAGGACAGAGAGAAATGGAGAGAGGAGGGGGAAGACAGAGAGGGGGAGAGAAAGGTAGACATCTGCAGACCTGCTTTACCGCCTGTGAAGTGACTCCCCTGTAGGTGGGGAGCCAAGGGCTCGAACCGGGATCCTTATGCCGGTCCTTGCGCTTGGCGCCATGTGCGCTTAACCTGCTGCGCTACCACCGGACTCTCTGGATAAGCTTCATGAGCAGTGAAGCAGGGCTGCTGATGTCTCTCTCTTCTTATCTCCCCCTTCCCTCTCACTTTCTCTTGTCTCTATCTAAAATAGATATAAAATGTTGTTTAAAAAGTTGTGTTAAATGTAAAAGTATATTCCTAACATCTTTCCTGAGTAATATGATGTATTCTATGGTTTTGAAAATCTAGTTCCTCTTACAATCTGTTGTTATCTTCATGTCATCATAGATGCTTAAACACATTTCTTTCATGGATTTGAAATGCTTTTATTTTATTCCCTTAATAAACATTCATTTCAAGGTGACAGCCAAGTCAGCTATAAGCAGAAATATATATAAATATATCTCCTTTGAGAGATGTATGGTTGCTGCCTTTTGTTAGATGTTGTCATGAAGACCAACCTCTCACTACAAATTAATTTTACAACTTCATTTGGAGTTCATGTGATTGCCAGACTGCAATTTGGTTTTCCTTCCTGCTCATGGATTGAATATTTTTGTTCTCCTGTGCACAAAATAAATGTTATGGGGAGTCAGGCAGTAGCACAGAGGGTTAAGCGCATGGGGCATAAAGCACAACTGGAGGAAGGATCCTGGTTCGAGACCCGGCTCCCCATTTGCAGGGGAGTCACTTCACAGGTGGTGAAGCAGGTCTGCAGGTGTCTATCTTTCTCTCCCCCTCTCTGTCTTCCCCTCCTCTCTCCATTTCTCTCTGTCCTATCCAACAACAATGACATCAATAATAACTAAAAAAAAAAAAAAAAGAAAGAAAGAAAAAAGAAGAAAAAGAAATGTTATATTAGGCATGAATTTATAGCAGGTTTAAGATTTAGATACCATGGTGGGGTCTCTTCCTGGGGGCAATGTCTGTGAAAAGCTAACTCAGCTTCATGACAAGACAAGAGAACCAGTTCTTTTGATTGTGTAGTTTGCAGCAGAAGTGTTGCTCTGACTAGTTATGTATTTGTTGTCTGACTGTGATACCAGCTGCCCCCTAATCTTTTCTCCTTCGGCTCTCAATATCTCATGTCCATTTCCCGTCCTCATTCTGCTCCATCTCCTAAACCATGGTGTGAGCAGTTATGAGTTGGTAGAAGTGATTTGTCAATGGCGTCACAGCTCAAAGGGAGAGCTCTGGGCAGGAGCGTGTCACGTGCTGAGCACAGATGCTCTCCATGCACCATTGACTCCAGCAGCCTCTCTCGAAGCAGGGCCATTTGGATCTAAAATGGGATTGCATTTCTTCCCCTTCATCTAATTTCACTTAATATTCTATTCTGTTATGTGTTCTCCAGCTTCAGATGCTGATACTGGATAGCTTGCCATCTAAGATGAATGAATGATGCTGTGTTAAAATATTATTCGATGGACGATATTGGCAGGTGATGTGTGTGCCACTGCAAATGAACCAGTCTTCTGGGTGGAACCGTGTGTGTCAGGTAAGAGAGAGCAAAGCATAAACCTTAAGCTCTACAAAGCTCTCCTACAGTTTGTCTCCACTCTTATGTCGGCTAAACTTCCTCTAGTCAAAGAAAGACCTCCTTCCCATATGAAGACCTCTGGTTTCATCTACTCTATTCCTACCTTTGGGTTCCTGTTTACTAAACAATTTACTTTATATCTTATCACCTTCCATCCACCAAATTGTAGATGTTACCATAACACCAACCTGATTTCCTTGGGCAGACGACCTCACCAATGTGTCCTGGAACCTCACCTCTCCTGAGCCCAACCCCCCCACTAGGGAAAGATAGAAACAGGCTGGGGGTGTGGATCCACCTGCCAAAGCCCATGTCCAGCACAGAAGCAATTACAGAAGCCAGACCTTCCATCTTCTGTACCCCATAAAGGTCCTTGGGCCATGTTCCCAGACAGGGATAAAGAAGAGGGAAATTTCCAGTGCAGGGGATGGTACACAGAACTCTGCCGGTGGAAACTGTGTGGAATTGTGCCTCTGTTACCTTACAACCTTGTTAACCATAATTAAATCACTAATAAAAATTATTTTTAAAAATGGAGGGAGGCCTAGTACACTCTCCACCCTTCCTGCCCTGCTACCGTTATGAGATTCCTGAAGGAAGAAAGTAGAGCACAAAGCCACCCCTCCCCAACCTACCTCCACCCCACGCATCATACCCTTCCTCCAAATACACAGGCCTCCAATTCCCACAGAGTATGAGAACAAAGCAAAAACGTGGATAAAAATGTGGATAAAAATGTGGGAGTGGGTGGGAGGGATGGGTCACAGTCTTTTGGTGGTGGGAATGGTGTTTATGTACACTCCTAGCAAAATGTAGACATATAAATCACTAGTTAATTAATATGAGAGGGGCAAAATCAATTGTATGTCTCAAAGTTTTTCAAAACACAAACTGAATCTTTTTAATATATAGGCTGTGTATTTGCTATGTGGACTCTCTCAAAAGCCTAGACCAAGTAGATTAGAAGCATCCAATAGCACAGCTATATACAAGATACTGGGTACTGTACAGCAAACCATAACAAAAGGACTTTTCAAAGTTAACCCAATTACCAAATAATGTGATGATAACATTAACTTTTTTGAACCCTAAGACAGCAGGAACCTCACATCTCCACTAGAGAGCCCCTACTTTCCCCAGTCCTGGAACCCTTGGATAGGGCCCACTTTCCCGTATGCCTCTCCCAATCCATATCAAATAATATTGCATCTGCCGATCACAACCTAACCAACGCAACGCCACCTCAACATGCTTCACCTCAGACTGTGTCCAGAGACTTCACGTGTGGAATGACAACCCTTCAGCTTCATTACTCAGGTGAGACCTTTCCTTTCATAGTATACTCTAACTTCATCTCAGGTGGTTCACTTTCTAACAAAGTCCCAAAACCTAGATATACACCAGTTTCTGAGAGAGAGAGCTTATGTTCACACGTATCCATAAACTATTGCAAAATATATACCTGAAAGCAGAAGTACACTAGAGTTTGCAGTGAGTACCTCCCTAACACTTCCTCTCCACTATTCCAAGCTTTGGGTCCATGATTGCTCAACAGTTTGTTTGGCTTTGTATGTTAACTCTCTTTTCAATCACCAGGTTCCAGATGCCATCAGGATGCCGGCCAGGCTTCCCTGGACTGAAGACCCCACCAATGTGTCCTGGAGCTCAGCTTCCCCAGAGCCCCACCCTACTAGGGAAAGAGAGGCAGACTGGGAGTATGGATCGACTAGTCAACGCCCATGTTCAGCGGGGAAGCAATTACAGAAGCCAGACCTTCCACCTTCTGCAACCCACAATGACCCTGGGTCCATGCTCCCAGAGGGATAGAGAATGGGAAAGCTGTCAGGGGAGGGGGTGGGATATGGAGATTGGGTGGTGGGAATTGTGTGGAGTTGTACCCCTCCTACCCTATGGTTTTGTTAATTAATCCTTTCTTAAATTAAAAAAAAAATGTGGATAAGGCAGTCCAGGCCTGGGAATTCAGAGGGTTCGGTCAAGACATAAACAGCAAAGGGCAGGGTTAAAGAGCAGTGATGGCAACATTCTTGCCTTTGTCCCTTACACAAATGGGATAAGATTCTATTCACTGAGGTAGATGTCTGTCTGGATTGCCTTTTGTTGCTATTCAGACCACCTCTTCTTAAAAAGGTTTTTATTTATTTATTAATGGGAAAGATAGGAGGAGAGAGAAAGAATCAGACATTGCTCTGGTACAGGGGCTGCTAGGAATTGAACCCAGGACCTCATGCCTGAGAGTCCAGTGCTTTATCCACTCTGCCA
Source organism: Erinaceus europaeus (assembly GCF_950295315.1). Lineage (NCBI taxonomy): Eukaryota > Metazoa > Chordata > Mammalia > Eulipotyphla > Erinaceidae > Erinaceus > Erinaceus europaeus. The sequence continues at coordinate 119,167,165 of NC_080171.1, read as the reverse complement.
CCTCCTGGAACACTTCTAATATGTGCAGGCAATGAAAAGACTCACTCCTCAGGGGAGCAGACTGAAAACTGTTTGCTGACATGCTCTTAAACCTCACTAGACATTGCCCCTTCCAACTGGAACCCAGAAGAGACCCATCACCCAGGGGAGCCTTCCAAAACTGTGGCAGAGAAAGAAATGGGGGCTGTGCCTGATGGGAAAACTTACATTGACCTACACTTCACTTCACCATGCGCCTCCCCACAGCCTGTGACTTAGCCCACACAGCTCTCTCCTCAGGCCTGCAGGGACTCATCACTGAGCGACAGCAGAAAATATGATACAGAGTCGTCTGATCTTCAGGGAAAAGGCTTTCAAGGGGGGAAGCATGAGGACAGATGACGCTGGGAGGAGACGCGTAACTAAGAGAGGAATTGTAACCATTTTTCTATTTTTTTATTTTAATTTTGAAAGAGATTCAGAGAGAGAGAGAGATGGAGAGAGAAAATCCAGAGCACTGCTCAGCTCAGGCTTATAGTGGTGCGGGGAGATTGAACCTGGGACACAGGAACCTCAGGCATGAGAGTCTGCTTGCATAACCATTATGCAATCTCCCCTGCCCTTTTTTTATTATTATTTTTGAGAGAGAGATTCAGAGAGAGAGAGAGAATCGTAGCCATTTTAATGCTAACTGTAGATGCAAAGTAGTACACATTCTTTTTTTAAGTCTTTTTTTAATCTTTATTTATTCCCTGTTGTTGCCCTTGTTGTTTTATTGTTGTAGTTATTATTGTTGTGATTGATGTCATTGTTGAAGACAATGCGAAGACAGAGAGGGGGAGAGAAAGATAAACACCTGCAGACCTGCTTCACCGCCTTTGAAGTGACTCCCCTACAGGTGGGGAGCCTGGGCTCGAACCAGGATACTCACGCCGGTCCTTGCGCTTTGCGCCATGTGCACTTAACCCGCTGAGCCGCTGCCCGACCCCCAGTAGCACACAACCTACACTTGTCCCACACTATCATTTCTTTCTTTCTTAAAAAATTTTTAAACAGTTTATTTTTTTATTTTAATTATACCTTTTATTTATTCCCTTTTGTTGCCCTTGTTGTTTTATTGCTGTAGTTATTGATGTTGTCGTTGTTGGATAGGACAGAGAGAAATGGAGAGAGGAGGGGAAGACAGAGAGGGGGAGAGAAAGAGAGACACCTGCAGACCTGCTTCACCGCCTGTGAAGTGACTCCCCTGCAGGTGGGGAGCCCGGGGCTCGAACCAGGATCCTTATGCCGGTCCTTGCAGCTTTGCGCCATGTGCACTTAACCTGCTGCGCTACTGCCTGACTCCCCCACACAATCATTTCTAAGAAGGAAAAAATAAAAAAGAAGCATGTAAGCCTACATTCAAATAGAAGTCTCCAAGATGCAGAGGCATAATTGTGACCTCACCAAACCCCCCCTTTCCTCTCTCTGTCTCTCTCTCTCTCTCCATATCTTTCTCTCTCTCTCTCTCTCTCTCTCTCTCTCTCTCTCTCTCTTTCTCTTTCTCTCTCTGCTTCCAATCTGCCAAAGCCCGTGTGTGCACAGATACAGTACTGCCCCAACTGTGTGGACATGGGTGGAAGTCACCTCAGGCCACTGCCCTCTTCTGTGAGCTGGCCGCTTCACGTTGTGCCGGACATGTGTGAAGTCTCACACTAGGCACTCTCCTACTCCAAGTGTCTGGGTGCCCTCCTCTGGAGGAAGCTCCTGAGCAGGTGAAAGGAAAACCGGGAATAAAATAAGACCAAGGCTGGTGTACCTGGTTGAGCGCACATGTTACAAAGTACAAGGTACCGGGTTCTGGTCCCCATCTGCAGGGGGAAAGCTTTGCAGGCGGTGAATCGGGTTTGTCCTCTCTATCATCCCATTTCCTCTTGATTTCTGGTTGTCTGTATTTGATAAATAAATAAATAAATAAATAAATAAATTTTTTTTTAATTTAGGGGTCGGTGGTGGCGTTGTGTTTTAAGCGCATGTGGCGCAAAGTGCAAGGACCGGCGTGGGGATCCCAGTTTGAGCCCCCGGCTCCCCACCTGCAGGGGAGTCGCTTCACAGGCGGTGAAGCAGGTCTGCAGGTGTCTGTCTTTCTCTCCCCCTCTCTGTCTTACCCTCCTCTCTCCATTTCTCTCCGTCCTATCCAATAACGAACAACATCAACAATGGCAATAATAATAACCACAACGAGGCTACAACAAGGGCAACAAAGGGGGGAAAAATGGCCTCCAGGAGCGGTGGATTCATGGTGCAGACACCGAGGCCAGCAATAACCCTGGAGGAAAAAAAAATTTTTTTTAAAGACTAAGAGAGCAGACTGCACTTTGGCACTCTGGCAGCTAACTATCCCAACCATCAACAATTCTTATCATTTGTTGGGTTCTCCCCACCCCCACCAGCTCCTCTGGAACCCTGCCAAAATTCATGTGAAGGTAGAACTTTTCTGTCTTGCTATTTGCCACCATCTGAGGACAGCAGACGCGGAAATCACATCTGGGTGCCGAGCTCCCCGCCTTTCCCAGGCATCTGAGGAGTGAGGCATTGTTTCTGAATCTTAGTCATCACTTTGGTCTTTACATATGTATTGTTTATTTACCACAGACAGAGAGAAATAAAGGAGGGGCAGGCGGTGGCACACCTGGTTAAGCGCACACATTACAGTACACAAGGACTGGGGTTCAAGCCCCTGGTCCCCACCTGCAGGGGGAACGTTTCATGAGTGGTAAAGCAGGGCTGTAGGTATCGCTCTGTCTGTTTCCCTCTCTATCTCCCTCTCCCCTCTCAATTCCTCTCTGTCTCTATTCAATAATAAATAAATAGGGAGTCGGGCGGTAGCACAGTGTGTTAAGCGCATGTGGCACAAAGCGCAAGGACCAGCATAAGGATCCTGGTTCGAGCCTCCGGCTCCCCACCTGCAGGGGAGTCGCTTCACAGGCAGTGAAGCAGGTCTGCAGGTGTCTGTCTTTCTCTCCTCCTCTCTGTCTTCCCCTTCTCTCTCCATTTCTCTCTGTCCTATCCAACGACAGCAACAACAACAACAGTAATAATAACCATAACAATGATAAAACAACAAGGGCAACAAAAAGAAGAAAAAAGTGTTCTCCAGGAGCAGTGGATTTGTGGTGCAGGCACTGAGTCCTGGCAATAACCCTGGAGGCAAAAATGAATAAATAAATAAATAAATAAATAAATTTTTAAAAAGAGGTAAGTGGGGGAGAGAGAGGCCTACAGTGCTGTTTCACAGCTCATAAAGCTTTCCCACTTCAAGTGAGGGCTGAGGTCTTGAACCCAGGTCCTCTTGCACATTGTAACATGTGCACTGTAATGGGTGCACCACAGACCTAACTCAGCATTTTCTTTGAAATGAATCTTTGGCTAACCTGTGATCTGAGGGGTAACCACATCTCTGAATTGCAGGTTCTCTTCAGGAGTGTGATAATCCTCTCTCTAAAAGGCTGGAAGATGGTGTGGCTTTTGGTCTTTGAGAGCTAGAAGCGGTAAGATGAAGACATAAGAGGATTCCATCTTTTTTTTTTTCTTGCCTCCAGGGTTATTGCTAGGACTCGGTGCCTGCACTAGGAATACACTGTTCCTGAAGGCCATTTTTCCCATTTTGTTGCCCTTGTTGTTGTTATTATTGTTATTGTTGTTGGATAGAACAGAGAGAAATCGAGAGGGGAGGGGAAGACAGACACCTGCAGATTTGCTTCACCACTTGTCAGGCGACCTCTCCCCCACCTCCAGCAGTTGGGGAGTCAGGGGCCAGGGGCTCGAACCGGGATCCTTACGCCAGTCCTTGCACTTCTCCCCATCTAAGCTTAACCTGGTGCACTACCATCTGGCCCACCAGATACCGTCTTTTTAAACACACATTCCCCAGCAGGAGAGTGGATGGCATTTAATAGTGATTTCCAAAATTAGACCATAATAGGGGTGCTGTTCTGCACCACACTCACTGCCAGAGTTCTGTGTCCTCATCTCTCGCCATTGGAAACTGCACCAGTTCTCCCAAGGTCACAGATACGGGTTGACTGTGTCTCTATATCCACTTCTGTTATGCCCGGAGTTTTAGGTCCCGTTCCCGCAGAGAGGAGGCCAGAGTCACATGGAAAAACAGGAGCCTTTATTGAAACAAGCTGAAGCCTGGGCTACAAGCACTTTCCCAATAGTGGCTTGTGAGCCCTGAAGAGACGCAGACGGAATCTTTTTATCCACATCAGGAAGGGGAACTTGGGGGGGGAGGGGTCACTTAAAGTTCAGACCTGTTTGTCAGGGAAGTTTTGACCACAGTCCCTGGCAGTTTTGTCAGTTAAGCAAATTTGGGGTTTGGGGGCTATCATGACCTCTGTTTACAGAACAACTGCTGATAGGCAGAAACGTTGAGACTAGTTTTTCAAGGGTAACGTGCAGCTGCACTGCAGCAGTTGGGTTATGAGGTTTTTCTTGGCTGCCTTAGACAATATGGAGTAACAGTGGCCCCCACAATTTCTACGTCTATGTCTGTATCTTGCCTGTTTTTACTCATTTCAACAGCCCTGTCTTCACTTTCCTTCTAAGTCACACGAACTTATTACTACTTCCAAGTGTCCCTTCTTTTCCCTCTTCCCTCTCAGATAAGTGAAACAGTATCTGATTTCCTCTGGTGTCTTTCCAGATTGGAGGTATTTTTATTATCATTAGTAGTAGTAGTAGTGGTAGTGGCAGTAGTAACTTGACATTGATTTAAAATGCTAGGACAAGAAGGGTCTAATTCCACTCTGTCCCCACCACCAGAGCTCTGTGTCCCCATTCCCTCCACTGGAAACTGCAGTAGTTCTCCCAAGGTCCCAATAGGTTGACTATTGTTTCTCTAACTATCTATATTTTTAAATATTTAACCACTTTTTCCTGTGGTCCTGCCTTTACTTCCTTTTTAAGTCACACCTACACCTATTACTACTTCTGAATGTCCTTTTTTCCCTCTTCTATCCCCGGGTCCTGATGGAGTTGGAGTTCAGAGCCCTCTGGTCATCTTCCTCTATCATTCCTCCCCCACTGGACCAAAATTCTTTTTTGGGCGTGCAAAAGGTGGAAGAGAGGTTAGTGTAAGTAAGAAATTAACTGGGGGGCAGGTGGTGGCACACCTCGTTAAGCGCACACACTGCAGTACGCAAGGACCTGGATTCAAGCCCCTGGTCCCTACCTGCAGGGGGGAAGCTTATAAATAATGAAACAGAGCTGAAGGTGTCTCTGTGTCTCTCTTTCTCTATATTGTCCCCTCCCCTCTCAATTTCTCTGTCTCTATCCAATAATAAATAAATAATTTTTAAATACCTTTCAAAAAATTAACTGAGGAGTTTAAAATTTTGAAAAAAAAAACAACAGCATACTGATTTCCTGATTTGATAACTCTAGTGTGGTTTTGTAAGAGACATCCTTGTGGTAGATGTTGATGTACACTATTGACTGGAGGGGAAATTTGTTGTCTATGCATAAGGATAGGAAAAGTTCCCAAGACGGAGACCGGAAACAAAGAGAACTATTTCAGTCTCCACAGGAAGTTCTATCTAGGTCAGTCTCCACAGTGTGGGTCTGCTTCTAAATTCTGCTTCTAAGACCCCTTCTGTTGCACTGCTTAACTGCTGTGGCCTATGTACATAATCACTGTGTTACCTGGGAACTGCCCACTGGTTGGAGCTCTCTTTTTGCTCCATCCCCTTTCCTAGTCACACCCTGTTCTCCACCACTAGTTTGCATTCTTTTTTGACTCCACCCTCTCTATGTCACATCCTGTTTCCACCCTACTTGGCGAATATAAATACAGCTGCTCTTCTGATATAACACACAGTGGAATTGCCTTCCAACTCTGAGAGTCCCAGAGTCTCTCCTGCAAAGCTAGCACGAAATTAAGATCGAACTGCATCCCACTCAGCCACGAGTCCCTGGTCATCTCTCTCCTGCCTGCTAAGCTAGCCTGACACCACAGGAAGTTCTATCTAGGTCAGTCTCCACAGGAAGTTCTCTCTTGGTCAATCTCCACAGGAAGTTCTCTCTAGGTCAGTCTCCACAGGAAGTTCTCTCTAGGTCAATCTCCACAGGAAGTTCTCTCTAGGTCAGTCTCCACAGGAAGTTCTCTCTAGGTCAGTCTCCACAGGAAGTTCTCTCTAGGTCAGTCTCCACAGGAAGTTCTCTCTAGGTCAGTCTCCACAGGAAGTTCTCTCTAGGTCAGTCTCCACAGGAAATTCTCTCTAGGTCAGTCTCCACAGGAAGTTCTCTCTAGGTCAGTCTCCACAGGAAGTTCTCTCTAGGTCAGTCTCCACAGGAAGTTCTCTCTAGGTCAGTCTCCACAGGAAGTTCTCTCTAGGTCAGTCTCCACAGGAAGTTCTCTCTAGGTCAATCTCCACAGGAAGTTCTCTCTAGGTCAATCTCCACAGGAAGTTCTCTCTAGGTCAGTCTCCACAGGAAGTTCTCTCTAGGTCAATCTCCACAGGAAGTTCTCTCTAGGTCAATCTCCACAGGAAGTTCTCTCTAGGTCAATCGCCACAGGAAGTTCTCTCTAGGTCAGTCAGAAACTGAGGGAAGAAGAGGTATCAAGGGAGAGATGGCAGCCTATGCTGTGACTTATATCCTTGTGGCCACAGACATGAGGTGAACAGAGAGAGCCAACAACTGGAGTTTGACCCAAGGAAACACAGTTATTGTACCACTGGTTGCCTGGCTATGAGACCCTCCTATGATGCTGACAGACCATAATGAAGCAACCCATAGTAATCAAGGTAAACAGTAATTACTGGCAGGCCCATGAGAGGTCTACTTAGCTCTGTCCCGGAGAATGTCTGGGGAAGAATTCAGCCGTGGATTGTTCCTTAAGCTAAGGAGTGAGTGAGTGAGACGCCTTCAACATAATAAAACCATGTCCTTGAGAGATTCTAGGTGCTACTGATCTGACAGTTGCAAATGCATATGGTCTCACTTGTTCTAATCGTTGGCTTTGCTCTCTCTTTCTTAATTAATTCATTTTATTTACATATTTTTCTTTTTCTAATACATTTATTTATTTATTATTGGATAGAGAGAGAGAGAAATTGAGAGAGGAGGGAAAGAGAAAGAGACAGAGAGACGCCTGCAGCCCTGCTTCACCACTCGTGAAGCTTTCCCCCTGCAGGTGGGGACCAGGGGCTTGAACCTGTGTCCTTGAACATTATAGTGTGTGCACTTAGCCAGGTGTACCACCACCTGGCCCCTATTTCATTTTTCACCACTCCTGTCATCAAAGGTTTGTGTCCCCCTCCCCACTGCCATAGAAAACCACTCTAGTTCTCCCACAGTCCCAGGCATAGGCTGACATTTTGTTTTCACATGTGTATTCAGTTCTCTAGATTCCTCGTAGGAGTGAGGCTGTTCTGTAGCCGTCCTTCACCTCCTGAGTGGCTTCACTGAGCATGACCTTCTCCCATTCCATCTTCTTTATCCCAAAGGACACAAGAGCATCCTTTTTTTATTGCTGAATAATACTCTGTTGTGTATGTGCCCCATAAGTTTTTTTAAATATATTTTTAATTACTTTTTATCTTTTTATTTACTTATTAGTGATAAATATAGGAGAGAGAGAGAGACAGAACCAGACATCATTCTGGTACATGTGCTGCCAGGGATTGAATTTAGGACTTCATCCTTGAGAGTCCAATGCTTTATCCACTGTGCCTCCCGGACCACTATCCCATAAGTTTTGGGTTTTTTTAAAATATTTATTTATTTATTCATTCCCTTTTGTTGCCCTTGTTTTACTGTTGTTGTTATTGATGTTGTCATTGTTGGATAGGACAGAGAGAAATGGAGAGAGGAGGGAAGACAGAGAGGAGGAGAGAAAGACAGACACCTGCAGACCTGCTTCACCGCCTGTGAAGCGACTCCCCTGTAGGTGGGGAGCCGGGGGCTGGAACCGGTGTCCTTATGCCGGTCCTTGCACTTTGTGCCACCTCCACTTAACCCGCTGCGCTACCGCCCGACTCCCCCCATAAGTTTTTTATCCAGTCATCTGTCCAAAGGCATTTGGTTGTTTCCAGGTTTTTGCTATTGTGAATAAAGGCCTCTCCATCTTTAGGGAAGCCGGGTCTAAAATAAAACCAAGTACGACTCCTGGGGCCCAGGTGAAATCTCCCAGAGTTCAGAGAAAAGAAAGTCACCTCTTTCCCACTTATCACCAAGAGGGCTGCATTCCCAAATGGGCGACTTAATACCAAGATGTCCCCCTAAACTTAGAGTGGAAGCAACTGCAGGTCCTCCCCCCTTTTTTTTTAGTTACCTCCTTTCCCCTGCAACCTGGTCTCTAGCCCAGTACACACAACCTCTTGTTAATAGCTCGAATTTGACACTCCAGAAATTCTCTGAATGCATGTCCTTCTATTAGGATAGTTCCAGCCAGGCATTCCAATTATGTAGTGAATAGGTAACACCGCCTTTCTCAAGTTAAATCTCCTCACTTGTTTTTCCTAAATTTGAAGACTGTTTAGACCTCATTTACAATGTGGTAGGAGATTCTACAAAGCAAAGTAATTGTCTACTCGACATTATTTACCATTTACTGTGAAAGTTCTGACATGCTAGAATAAGCACGATCTAAATTTATTCCGTGATCACATTTTAACACTAGGCAAACTGAAAACATCTACAAAGGCCTCTTGAATAGTGAGTTCTCTTCTGTCAACATTTCATCCAGGAACATCAACATTTGCACTGGGTTATGTATAAACGACAGTTTCAAATCACGCTTGGCAGACACTCTTCTCTGCTTTTTTCTACCTAGAGACGCCAGAGTAGAGTGGTCAGGATTCTCTACACATGAGCATTTAGTATTTGTTTGATGCTAAAAAACTTTTACATATTATCTCCTAGTATATATGGAGTGGAAGTTTTTCAAAAAGTTGCATTTTATAGGCCCAAAAAGGATGACAGAGGACATAGTGGGGGCTGTATTGTTATATGGAAAACTGGGAAATGTTATGCATGTACTAACTATTGTATTTATTGTCAAATATAAAACATTAATTCCCCAATAAAGAAATTTTTTAAAAAGTTGCATTTTATTACACACCACCGCCACCACTATGTTAGAACTAATTAAAAAATAAATAAATTTCAGGATGTAAAAATCAACATTCAGCAGGGCCAGGTGGCAACTATTCTTTTGAACCTGGGTTCAAGTCCCCAGTCTCCACCCAAGGGAGAATACTTCATGAATGGTGACACAGTGCAGGTGTCTCTCTTTCTCTCTGTCTCTCCCTCACCTCTTGACTTCTACTTGTCTCTATCCAATAAATAAATGAAAGTTATTAAAAGAAATTCTGGTATGCAACCACTGTGTAATCTCTCTGGTCTCCTAATAAAATAAATCTTAAAAAAAACCAGGGGGAGTTAGGCGGTAGCGCAGCGGGTTAAGTGCATGTGGTGCGGCACTCAAGGACGGGCGTAAGGATCCCAGTTCAAGCCCCCGGCTCCCCACCTGCAATGGAGTCACTTCACAAGCAGTGAAGTAGGTCTGCAGGTATCTTTCTCTCCTCCTCTCTTTCTTCCTCTCCTTTATCCATTTCTCTCTGTCCTATCCAACAACGATGACATCAATAACAACAACAAGCACAACAAAAGGGAATAAATAAAAAAATTATAACAAAAAAAGACTAGTATAACCACAGGCCCTTTGGAATATAACTAAAATATGCCTACTAGCTATCTACAGAACGAAAATCCCCCCAACTCTTCATCTGCACTACTCCAGCCTTTAGGTCCATGATTAGTCAACAACTTTTTTGCTTTATATGTTAACTCTCTTTTCAGTCACCAGGTTCCAGATGCTAGCATGATGCCAACCAGACTTCCCTGGACAAACAACCCCACCAATGTGTCCTGGAGCTCTGATTCCCCAGAACCCTTCCCCACTAGGGAAAGAGAGAGACAGGCTGGGAGTATGGATCGACCTGTCGATGCCCATATTCAGCGGGGAAGCAATTACAGAAGCCAGACCTTCCACCTTCTATATCCCACAGTGACCTTGGGTCCATACTCCCAGAGGGGTAAAGAATAGGAAAGCTATCAGGGGAGGGGATGGGATACAGAGCTCTGGTGGTGGGAATTGTGTGGAGTTGTACCTCTCTTATCCTATGTTTTTTTTTTAACTTTAAATCTTTATATATTTATTGGGTAGACACAGCCAGAAATTGAGAGGGAAGGGGGAGACAGACAGGGAGAGAGACAGAGACACATGCAGCACTGCTTCATCACTCATGAAACTTTCCCCATGCAGGGGGGTACTGGGGACTCGAACCTGGGTCCTTGCACACTGAAACATGAGCACTCAACTAGACGCGCCACCACCCAGCCCCTATCCTATGGTTTTGTCAGTGTTTCCTTTTTTATAAATAAATAATAATAATAAAATTACCAGATGTGGTCCGGGAGGTGGCACAGTGTTAAAGCTTTGGACTCTCAATCATGAGGTCTCAAGTTCGATCTTCAGCAGCACATGTGCCAGAGTGATGTCTGGTTCTTACTCTCTCCTCCGATCTTTCTCATAAATAGATAAAACCTAAAAAAAAAAAGTTACCAGATACAGAATTTTCTATATTTCTTCTGTTAAACTTTTCTTGAATAAAAAAAACCTTATCATGCACTTCACTGTCTCTCCCTCTAAGTACAGAGACCATAAACCACGCTGTCCACTATTACTATACACCTGCATGCGTTTATAGACAGATAGATAGATCCCCCTTTATTAGGATTGCCAGAGAAATAAAATCACTAAGACATTAGACACAGAAGTGGCTAAGGATATCCTCTTTTTTTTTTTTTTTTTGCCTCCAGGGTTATTGCTGGGGCTCAGTGCCAGCACTATGAATCCACTGCTCCTGGAGGCCATTTTCCCATTTTGTTGCCCTTGTTGTTGTTATAGTTGCTGTCGTTGTTGTTGGATAGGACAGAGAAAAATCAAGAGAGGAGGGGTAGTCAGAGAGGGGAAAAGAAAGACAGACACCTGCAGACTTGCTTCGTCGCTTGTGAAGTGACCCCCCCCTTTAGGTGGGGAGCTGGGAGCTCAGACCAGGAGCCTTACACCAATCCTTGCACTTTGCACTATGGACACTTAACCTGCTGCACCACCGTCCAGCCCCCTAGGATGTCCTATTACATATGTGTTATATGACATCTAGATCTTGTGCACCCATATACATGCATGTCTGATTTATCTTGAGTAATTTGTTCATATGGTGACAAAGACTAAATCTTTTGATCTGCGTTGATCAACTGCAGGCCTGGAAGTTTGCTGGGGAAATTCCAGTCTGATCCTGAATGTCTGAGAACCAGGGCAGACAATGAGATAAATCCCAGTCCAAGCACGAGAGAAAATGTCCCAGCTCAAGCAGGCAGACAGGGAAAGAAAAAGAAAAAAAAACCATGTTGGGCAGTACACAAGCTTCCCCCTGATTATCCCTGCGGTCTATTTACATAACCAGTTACCTAGGAACAGCCCTGCCTGCAGGGCATTGGTTTAATCCCACTGGTTCATGATGTCTTTTTGCTCCGCCCCCTCTCGTAGTCACCCTGATTTCCACCAGTCTCTTTGCGCTCCACCCTCTCTACCTCACATCCTGTTTCCACCCTACTTGGCGAGTATATATACAGCTGCTCTTCTGTTTTAACACACAGGGGATTGCCTTCGAGCTCCGAGAGTTCCAGAGTGTATCTCCTGCGATGTTAGCCCAGCACGAGTTCCTGATCCCTCTCCTACGCAGCAGCCTACAACAATAAAACAAGGGCAACAAAAGGGAATAAATAAATATTTTTTTAAAAAAAAGACTCAGGAAGGGTGAGGATATTGGTCTGTTAACCATCCACAGATGTTAGCCATCCACAGACTATCCAGTGTCATGATGCTGACTTGTAGCCTGAGTCACTGGGAGACCAGAGGAGAATAAGCCCACTCAGAGCCATGCTGTAGATGTCTCTTCCCCTCTCTCTATCCCCCCTTCCCTCTCAGTTTCTCTCCATCTCTATCCAAATGATTTTTTAAGAGATACGTTTCTCCAATTAAAAAAATATATGGGCAAGGAAATAGCTCAACTGACTGATCATTAAACTTGCATGACTATGGTTCCCCAACACTGCATGTACCAGAGTGGTGCTCTTGCTTCTCTCTCTCCTCTCCCTCTTTCCTTTCTTCCCCTCCCTCTTCTCTCTCTCTCTCTCCCTCCCTCCCTCTCTCCCTTTCCCTCTCTCCATCCCCCTTTACACACACACATATATGTCTCATGTGAAACTTTCTTTCAGTATGTAATAAATGAAACCATTTTCTAAAGTTATTTCTGGAGGTATCACTAGCTCTAAGTAATCTGTATTCCTGAAGCTTGCTTGCAGTTCACGGTTCCTCCTGTGGCCCATGACATCTCAGAAGACCTTAGTCTCACATACCAAACGGTTACATATTAGAAATAGCATATGCTGGACTATATAGAAACATGCCTGTGTGGAATCTGTGGGGGCGAGAGTACTCTTGGTGCCTGCGACAAATGCCAGATGGCATCACCATGGGAGATGAGGGCTTCCCAGCAGAGCAGGCTTTGGGGAGCTGTGGTCTAGACGGACTGTTTTGTTTGATGCAGAGTAGTGTCTCTGCATGTGCTCCTGGGACTGCTGACAGCCAGCTGCTCTGCCACTTACTCTATGAACAGCTTGGCGATTTCAGAGAACAAAAACTTTAGTAAAAAGAATGTGTTTGGGGCCAGCAAAATAGCTCGCTTAGATAGCGTTCCTGCGTTATCATGCACAGAATCCAGGCTCAAGCCCAACCCCAGCTGCAGTGGAGGAAGTTTCAGTGCTGTGATGTTTTGGTTTTTTCTCTCTCTTTTTTTCTCTTTCTCTCTCTCTCTCTCTCTCTCTCTATCTCTCTCTTGTGCAGTTAAACCCTGATGGTGACAACAACAGCAACAAAAAATAGTGTGTTTACATACACTCCAACTTTGAATATAAAACTGATTACAATTTTCAAAGAAATTCCACAGTCTAAAAAGTTTACATGGTTGTAAGTTGCAGACACTACCATGACACTATCCTGACCTCCCTGCACAGACAACCTCACCAATGTGTCCTGGAACCCCACCTCCCCAGAGCCCTACCCCACCAGGGAAAGACAGAAACAAGCTGGGAATATGGATCCACCTGCCAACACCTATGTTCACCCAGAACTCCCACCTTCTGCACCCCATTAAGATCTTTACTCCACACTCCCAGAGAGAGATAAAGAATAGGGAAGCTTCCAGTGAAGGAGATGGATGCAGAACTATGATACTCTGATGGGGGAAACTGTGAAATTACACCTCTGTTACAACTATACACACTCCTCACGACCTTGTAAATCAATGTTAAATCACGAATAAAAATAAAACATTAAAAATTTACTTGGTTGCAAGGACTATTGGTCTGTCATTTTACTTAATTGTTTGAAGTTAGTCTGCTAACAGAGTCTGATGTTATTTTGGTCATTTCTATTCACTAGATTGGCAATTTTCATTCTTTCTCTTATGTATCTTTTATCTAAAAATTCCCAAGTGTGAAGAAGTGACTGAAAAGTAAATCATCAGGTAAAGCTAGTGCTGGGAATGCCAAAGCAACAGGATGCCAATACTATTGTAAAAACATACTTGAACATGATTTCAGTGAGAATGCAAAAATGTAAATCGGGCACCGAGCCCCGGCAATAATCCTAGAAACAAAAACAAACAAACAAACAAAAAGGAATAGGAGTCCTATGAGTAGAAATTTGAATATAGATTCAGAATAACCAGGTAGCTTAGTCATAGCAACAATGTAATGCCATTATCAAGTTTATATAGTTTATTGCTATATCATCTAAGATAAAATGTTTCCAAATTTGAAGATTGCTATATGATTTTAAATTTCTCATAATCTTCTGGTAGACAAATTATGGAATTTCTTTTAGAGATTATGGTGACTTTCCATATGGTCTTGACTCAGAACTAAACTGAAATTAATCTACCTTTCCTCTTCCAAATCAGAGAGCACGATTTGTCCTTCAAAGCTCCGAAGCATAGGAGAACTACTCTTAACACCCAGTGCTGTGTTTTGTCTTTTTACTAGAATACTGCTTAGCTCTGGCTTATGGTGGCATGGAGACTTGAACAGAAATCCAAAATATCAAGCTAGGTTTCCACGAACAACTATAATGCCACCAAGCTAGAAAACCTGGGAGAAAAGAAAAAGTTCCTAGAAATATATAAGCTTCCAAAATCTGAACTAAGAAGAACTAGACAATAGAATCACAGCCAAAGAAATTAAAACAGTTATCAAGAATCTTACCAACAATAAAAGTCCTGGGCCAGAGAGTTTTACAAATGAATTCTACAAAACCTTCAAGGACAATTAACTTTTTAAGCTCTTCCAGAATATTAAAGACACAGGAACACTCCCTTCCACCTTCTATGAAGCCAACATTATCTTGATACCAAAAGCAGACAGGGACACAACAGCAACAGCAACAAAAGAAAACTACAGACCAATATCTTTGCTGAACATAGATGCTAAAATATTGAACAAAATTCTAGCCAACCAGATTCAGCAGTATATTAAAAAGATTCTGGATCTTAGCTAAGTAGGATCTACCCTAGAGATGCAAGTCTGGTTCAATATATGTATTATATTTTTACAGACTTCAAAGATGAGCAATTTGTGCAATTATTGTGACAGTTTTCCAGAAGATGGCAGTAATGTATCTTGTTTTTAACAAAATCAATTTACATGGCCATTTTTGATAGAAAGTAGAATATGTGTGGTTTCTTTGTTAACTCATAAAGAGGGAACCAGCCAATAGTCAAAGGCTTGTTGCTCTGGCTCAGATTTTCTTTTTTTAATTTTTTATTTATAAAAAGAAAACATTGACAAAGCCATAGGATAAGAGGGGTGCAACTTCACACAATTCCCACCACCAGAGCTCTGTATCCCATCCCCTCCCCTGATAGCTTTCCCATTCTCTATTCCTCTGGGAGCATGGACCCAGGGTCATTGTGGGTTGCAGAAGGTGGAAGGTCTGGCTTCTGTAATTGCTTCCCTGCTAAACATGGGTGTTGACAGGTGGATCCATACTCCCAGCCTGTCTCTCTCTTTCCCTAGTGGGGCAGGGGACTCTGGGAAAGCGGAGCTCCAAGGCAAATTGGTGGGATTGTCTGTCCAGGGAAGTCTGGTTGGCATCATGCTGGCATCTGGGAACCTGATGGCTGAAAAGAGAGTTAACATACAAAGCCAAACAAATTGTTGAACAATCATGGTCCTAAAGGCTGGAATAGTGCAGATGAAGTGTTCGGGGAATCCTCCCTTTTGTAGACAGCCAGTAGTAGGCATATTTTAGTTATATTTCAAAGGGCCTGTAGCTATACTAGTATTTTTTTTTGGTTTGTTTGGTTGGTTGGGGTTTTTTTGTTGGTTTTTTTTTTTTTTTTTTTTTTCCTGAGCCTGAAATCTGATGTGCAGGTGGATCCAAGTTAAGTCTGAGCTTTTAAGTGAGGAATCTTAGGCCTTTTCAGTCTGCTGCACGAGTCAGCACTGTCTCCTCTGCCCATATTGCTATCAGTGCGCATGCTCAGCTTTGCCTACTTTCGAGTCATTGACTAGAGGTTCGCTAGAACAAAGTAGTATGAGCGAGTGCACAGTTTACATACACAATGCTTCCCTTAAAATAAAATGCCTAAAAGGAAACTTTCATGTGCCATTAGCAATCCATAAATAATATATTTTATAATATTGTGACTGTTTCATTTGTTTTTAGGGACACTTTCTCAATGGAAAAGTGCCACTGAAATTAAGAGAGTTGTTAAGGACATATTTTAAGTGAAAAAGCTCTACCATAAAAATTTTAACTATTATGTTATTTCTCCCCAAAATGGCAAGAAATTACTTTTTTGTTATCACTGGGACTTCACCTCTCTGAATCAACTGTTTTCAGATGGGGGGGGCGGGGACATGAGGTGGCGCACTTAAGAGTACACATTACAGTGCGCAAGGACCTAGGTTCGAGTCCCTGGTCCTCACTTGCAGGGGGAAAACTTCACAAGTGGTAAAGCAGGGCTGCAGGTGTCTCTCTGTCTCTTTCCCTTTCTATCCCCCTCCCTTCTTGATTTCTCGCTGTCTCTATCCAATAATAATTTTTTTAAATAATTTGATATGGATCAACCTGTTAACGCCCATGTTCAGCAGGGAAGCAATTACAGAAGCCAGACCTCCCACCTCCTGCAACCCACAATGACCCTGGGTCCATACTCCCAGAGGGATAAAAAATAGGAAAGCTGTCAGGGGAGGGGATGGGATACAGAGATCTGGTGGTGGGAACTGTGTGGAGTTGTACCCCTCTTATCCTATGGTTTTGTCAATGTTTCCTTTTCATAAATAAAAAGATAATAATAATAATAATTTTAAAATGTTGTTAACAATAAAAATAATAATAATAATTTGAAAAAAGAGAAAGGCAGAGGGAGAGACATCATGGCTCCAAGGCATCCTCCAGCATGGTGGGGGCGAGGCCTGGACCTTGCACATGTGGCAAAGCGAGCAAATCACCTAGGTGAGCCATTTTATCAGTTCAGGGGGAAAACGCAGGAGAATCAGAAAACAAACAAACAAAAATGATTACAATTATTTTGATCCCTAAGTAAACCTTTGAAAAAGGTAAAAGGGGGCCAGGCAGTGGCACATCTGGTTAAGTCTATATAATATAAAGCGCAATGACTAGGGTTCGAGACCCCGATCCCTACCTGCAATGGGGTCACTTGACAAGTGGAAAAGCAGATCTGCAGGTGTCTAGCTTTCTCTCTTCTTCCCTATTTCCCCCTCCTTTCTCAGTTCTCTCTATCCTATCCAAGAAATGTAAAAAAAGGAAGGAAGGAAAAGGTAAGTAAAAAATGAGAAAGTCAAGCAACTGCAGAGAAAACTGCAACACTTGTTTCTCCCATAAGCAGGGTATGGCTGTAGGTTTTGATTTCAGTCATAGTTGACAATTACAAGGAAAGCTGCAAGAAAAAAATTTAAGGCAAGCATTAAACCAAATACATGTTCTTCCCACCCAAGTACATAATCCTACCATTAGAATGTTCCAAACCAGATCCTCCTATTGGAAACTACCTACTTCAATAAGAAAATGTACTTTTTTATGAGTTTTTTT
Organism: Erinaceus europaeus; assembly: GCF_950295315.1. Classification (NCBI taxonomy): domain Eukaryota; kingdom Metazoa; phylum Chordata; class Mammalia; order Eulipotyphla; family Erinaceidae; genus Erinaceus; species Erinaceus europaeus. Next base: position 119,149,959 of record NC_080171.1, on the reverse strand, counting down.
TTTTTAACTTATTCTTGGCAAGCGAGGGAGTGTCACATGAGACAGAAAGAGAAGGAAAGAAAGAAGAGTCAGAGAGCCACTCTGGTACCTGAAGTAGTAGGAATTTGACCCTTTAGGGACCAGGCGGTGGTGCACCCGGTTAACAGCACACATCACAGTGCACAAGGAGCAGGTTCAAGCCCCCGGTCCCCACCTGCAAGGGGAAAGCTTCACAAGTGGTGAAGCAGGGCTGCAGGTGTCTCTCTGTCTCTCTCCCTCTCTATCTCCCTTTCCCTTCTCAATTTCTCTCTGTCTCTATCTAATAATAAAGAAATAAATATATTTTTTTAAGAAGTAAAATTTGACCCTTCTGGTAATAGTATAGGTAAACATGGTGATCACAGAAATTGTATTTAGATACTAGGTCACAGTCTACTTTGGTCCCTATGCCTCCTTAATATGACCCTAAATGTGGCTTATCACTTGCCGAGCTATCTCACAGGAGGTCTGACAAGACCAGCTTACAATGGTCAGCTTTTGTGATTCACAGTTAGGAAATGAATCTCTGCTAGGGCATAGGAGCACAATAGGGATTGTTTTTTTAAAGTTAAAAGTTCTCTGCTGCACTAAGTTACATCAGAACTACAAAGACATACAAGGCAGTGGCCCCAGAGATGGTACAACAGATGCGCTGCTGGGCTTTCAAGCATGAGGTCCTGAGTTCAGTCCCTGTCAATGCATATGCTAGCAATGTTTCAGTCCTCCCCATTAAAAAATAAACCAGGGAAGAGGGTAGATCTCTCTCTCTCTCCCTCTCTCATTAATAAATAAACCAGGGCAGAGGGTAGATCTCTCTCCTCTCTCTCTCTCTCTCTCTCTCTCTCATTAATAAATAAACCAGGGCAGAGGGTAGATCTCTCAATATCTCTCTCTCATTAAAAAATAAACCAGGGCAGAGGGAAGATAGCATAGTGTTTATGCAAACAGACTCTCATGCCTGAGAGTCCCAGGTTCAAGCCCCCACACCACCATAATCCAGAGCTGAACAGTAAAGAAAGAGAGAGAGAATAAATAAATAAACCAGAAGAAGAAGAGGAGGAGGGTGAAGACAGAGAAGGAAAAGAAGGGAAAGAGAAAGAGGAGGATGAAGGAGAAGGAGAAAAAGGAGGAGGAAGAGAAGGAAGAAGGAGAAGAAGAAGAAGAAGAAGAAGAAGAAGAAGAAGAAGAAGAAGAAGAAGAAGAAGAAGAAGAAGAAGAAGAAGAAGAAGAAGAAGGTGGCAGGCCCCCTACCCACTAGGGGTGATCTTCTAATGGCATCAGTTCTGTTGAGTAAAATGGTCTGATGAAGGGTGTCATGGATGCATTGCAGAACTCTCCCTTATACTGAGCTCCACTGAAATCTGGCAGCCTCTTCTTCTTCTAGCGTTTGCCCTTCTTCCGTAGCCAGTCAACAGCGTCAGGTTGAGCCTGATGTCAAGTTTCGAGACCTCCTTTGAATCTGGAGAGGGGGCAGTCGTTGACTATGTGGATCATAGTCTGTCTGGAGCCGCAGGGGCAGTTAGGGTCGTCTCTGGCTCCCCAGTGATGGAACATAGCGGCACACCGGCCATGGCCTGTTCCATAGCGATTGAGGAGGGCCCAATCATAACGTGCTAGGTCAAAGCCGGGTTGACGCTTGCAGGGGTCTGTGATGAGGTGTTTGTTCTTTACCTCAGCTGATTGCCAACTCTGTTTCCAAGAGTCTGGAACAGAGAAGTTCAGTGTAGGCATAGGGGACCAGATTGGGTGACGAGACGTCAAGCGTTGGACAGGGTGGGCGAAGATATCCGCGTATATTGGCAGGTCCGGTCGAGCGTAGACGTGGGAAATGAACTTAGATGATGCCGCATCCCGATGAATATCTGGCGGGGCGATGTTGCTAAGAACTGGCAGCCATGGAACCGGGGTGGAACGGATGGTTCCAGAAATGATCCTCATGGAGGAATATAATTTGGAATCGACCAAGTGGACATGGGGGCTACGGAACCATACTGGGGCACAGTATTCTGCAGTGGAATAGCATAATGCCAGAGATGATGATCGTAGTGTGGAAGCGCTCGCGCCCCACGAGGAGCTGGCCAGTCTTGCAATGATGTGATTCCTCGCGCCCACCTTTGCTGCAGTTTTTATGAGATGTTCGTGAAATGACAGAGTGCGATCGAGAGTAGCGTCAAGATAGACTGGCTGGGCTTCATGCTGCATTCTTGTATCGCCAAGCTGTATATTAAGCTCACGCGAGGCCAAGGCATGGTGTAGATGGAAAACAGATGATACTGTTTTTGCAGTGCTAGGGATTAGTCGCCATTTTTTACAGTAATCAGATATCAGAGACATGTCTTTCGTGAGTGTTTCCTCGAGGATGTCAAACTTGGATGCCTGAGTTGCACAGCAGATGTCATCGGCGTAGATGATCTTCCTTGAAGAAGTTTCTGGGAGGTCATTGATGTAAATATTAAATAGCGTAGGAGCCAGAACAGAGCCCTGAGGGAGGCCACTTGAGACAAGTCTCCATCTGCTAGACTTGTCACCCAGATGCACCTGGAATCTTCTGTTTTGGAGAAGAAACAATATAGTGTTGGCCACCCATGGAGGCAGGCATCTTGAGATCTTGACTAGGAGACCACGGTGCCAGACCGTGTCACAGGCTGCTGTGAGATCAACAAAGACAGCACCCGTCTTTAAATTCTTCTGGAATCCATTTTCAATGTAAGTTGAGAGGGCCAGGACTTGTTTGCAGGTAGATCTTCCTGGGCGGAAACCAGCTTGGGCGGGTGATAGGAATTTCTCTGTAAGAGGAGAAATTCATGACAGAAGCAGCCTCTCAAGGAGTTTGTAACACACGGAGAGGAGAGAAATTGGTCTATAGCTGGCGGCCAGTGTTGGGTCTTTCTTTGGTTTCAAAACCGCTATAATCTTCGCACGACGCCAAATTTTGGTCATAGATTCGGATTCCAAGATGTGGGACAGGAATGTAGTGAGCCACTTCTTTGCCGCAGGGCCCAAGTTAAGAATGAGTTCTGGGGTGATGTTATCATAGCCAGCAGCCATTCCCGGTTTAACCCTCTTCAAAGTGTCTTCCAGTTCAGACAGTGTAAAGGGAGAGAGTTTTGGAGATGAACAAGATAAACGGAAGTGGGATGACCACTCATGGGAAATTTCTCTTTTCCAGACTAGGTCGATCTTAGCACGTCCAACTTGAGTTAGGTGACTGGCCACTGAGTTTGGAGATACAGGAGGATGGGAGAAGGGAGAGGGTTGGCTACCGGCACCCAGACTATGAAGAAGCTTCCAGGCCTTCCTACTTGAGTGGGTGAAGTTCAGACTTTCCGTGAGTTGTTGCCAGCGGGCTTGGCGTGCTGCATCCAGGGAGGCAATGAGATGGTCAGCCACATCTGGGCCGCCCGACTCATCATACTGCTTTAGTAGTTGCTCGCATTCAGCATCAAGACAAGGCGTATAGTTAGCATGTCTCCCACGAGGAATGGCTTAGGAAGCTGCTTTGAAGATGGCTTGGCGGAAGCGCCTGTAGGAATCTTCAGAGGGGATAGAGTTAATTGGAATTGCAGGAATAGATTTGTTGGTAAGATCACTGAACAGAAGCCAGTTTGCTTTCCAAAAGTTCCATCTTAGTTTCTCCGAGCACAGAATCAGTGGGAGCTGGAGACCAATGTGGATGATAGCTGGGCGGTGATGACTGTGCGGGAAGACCTTGAGAACTTGTCTCGTAGTGGGAAAGGCTTGGCCGTTGACTGTGCTAATCCAGCACAGGTCGGGTGACGAGTCTTTGGCAGCCTCTGAAATCACCAGATAAGTAGTGCTCCTGTGTGTGCTATGTGGTATGTCTCAAGTCCACAGAGGCTCACCTTGTGTTTTGTTTTGTTTTGCTCTGGCAAAGTATATAGCCAACCACTTCCCCTTTTTCTTCTTGCCTCAAATCACTAGATCAAAAAAAAAAAAAAAACCTTTATGATTTTTAGCAGATTTTGCATCTTTATGGGGGTTATTTCTTCCTCTCAGTTATATTTTACCAGAGTAACTAGATTTCTGACAATTTATAGCAGATTCAGTTAACATGTCATCAACAAAACGGGCCAGCACTGTGGTTTGTGGAGGGTCCGGATCATCACCGTTCCTATTGAATGTGTCATGATAAAGATTTTAAGGGATCAGGAAAGTACCAATAAACTTCCCTATGGATACTTTGAATAAAAATTTAAAAAGCAAACCCCTTTTGCATTCTTACTGATAATCATTGAGGAAAATCAATTGTGACATGACAAGTGCCAAAAAGAACTAGCCTGTTCCAAGAGTGGTGGGTGGTACTGTATTTATCACAGCCACCGCAACTCACTACAATTTGTTTAATTCTCAGCAACCCACTGGCATTTGCCATGATCTGCTGGACTGTCTAGGACTCTGACAGGGCATGGAACAGCACGCGAAGGGGCTCACCCTCCCCACATCTTCTGGTTTGACTGTAGCGGTAACCACTGCAATGTCTTCCAGGATGTGGTGTTGCTTTTGGCTTCCTGTCTAGACCAAGCAGTAAAAGGGGGAAGTTCTCATAGTCCACTGGTCCAGGATTCCTCACCAGGGTTAACTCCTGCATGCCTGGGTGATCATGCACAGGTGCTAAGCAAATGTCCTCATAGGGACCTGAGTGGGCATCCTGGGGTAGGGAGTGTGAGACATGGATATGGACCTGCCAGCTTGTGGCTTCACAGAGTTGGGCAGAGCCTGCACTGCTTGTCTGGCTGTGGTGATGCTGGAGTACCAAGCGTGGCTGGAAAGACCTGAAACAGCTCCAGGGATACTCAGTACACTGAATACTTGGTACGCCGGTAGGCAGATATGGAAAGACACATGCATTCTGAGTTGTTTAAAGACACTAATTCTTGGGAGTCGGGTGGTAGCGCAGTGGGTTAAACACAGGTGGCACAAAGCACAAGGACCAGCATAAAGATCCCAGTTCGAGCCCCCAGATCCCCACCTGCAGGGGAGTCACTTCAAAGGTAGTGAAGCAGGTCTGCAGGTGTCTGTCTTTCTCTCCCCCTCTCTGTCTTCCCCTCCTCTCTCCATTTCTCTCTGTCCTATCCAACAATGACGCCATCAATAACATCAACAATAATAACTACAACAATCAAACAACAAGGGCAACAAAGGGGAATAAGTAAATAAATATTTAAAAATACATATCTTTAAAAAAGACACTAATTCTTTTCTAAATCTCTATCAGCCAGGACAAGACTGTCAAGTAGGTGAACTCAATACCATGCGTTGGATACATAAACTAAGAAGTTAATTCAATAAGACAATATTGGAATGAAAGATGAAGGTCACATTAAAATCTGTGGCAATATAGTTTGCCAGACCGCACAACATTAAATGCTGTGCTTATGCCAAGATAGCCCCAGTAAGCTGGTGCAGAACTAGACAAGGAGGGCAGTGGGCAGTTGGGCATCTGTCTTGATACAGACTAGGGAACTCAACATAGTCCTGACTAAGGACTCATGCAAGGAGAACCCCAACAGATAAACCCTCTGCACCTGGCAGAGAAACCCATTTGCACTCTTCAAATCTCATTAATACATAGTCAGAGCTAAGAAACTGGAACTGTCATCAGGAAGCAAAGACAAAGCTTTAATCCATTCATCAGAAAGGTCAGGTGACTTTCTGTGGCAGAAGGCCATGGCTGGAGCACAGAGTGAGGATTTTCTCTGTCTTCTGCTCAGACAGCAGGATGGAAGGACACAAGGAGGTAGGCACAGACCTTTATTTCTGACTGCTGGTTCCTCTAGCCTCCATTCCTTACCGGGAGAGGTCAGTCACTGGGCAAATGCTAAGACGTCTGTGGGCCCAACACTCAGGTGGGTGCCTTGCTTACTATATGGAGAGACTGTGGCGGGGAGAGAATGAAGAAGAAAGAAATGGGTGAAAGGGGGCTAGAAATTAGATTTCTGGGAGTCGGGCGGTAGCGCAGAGGATTAAGTGCACATGGCATGAAGCATAAGCACCGGCATAAGGATCCCGATTCAAGCCCCCGGCTCCCCACCTGCAGGGGAGTCGCTTCATAGGCGGTGAAGCAGGTCTGCAGGTGTCTGTCTTTCTCTCCCCCTCTCTGTCTTCCCCTCCTCTCTCCATTTCTCTCTGTCCTATCCAACAACGATGACAGCAGTAACAACAATAATAACTACAACAATGAAACATCAAGGGCAACAAAAGGGAATAAATAAATTAAATAAATGTTTTTTAAAAAACAGGAATTAGATTTCTTTTAACTTGTTCCATGTGTGGCAGGAAAGCACCGTTCCCTCATTAACAAGCCATTTGTCTAATAAAAGGGAGACTCCCAGTTACTGGGGAACAGCAACTTCAGACTTTGGGGGTGAAGTCTAGGTGACAGCGGGACTCAGACCCATGATCTTGCAAACACGTAGCGTGGAGCAGCTTCTCTTGGACTGACGGATCCACAGGTGTGAGCGCTCGGTGCAGGACAGAGTCACCTGGAGAGCCATCACTGCAGATCACAAACACCTGTGAGCACATTCTGTGACTACGATTTGAATTGAACCTTCAAATCACAATGTTTCCTTTAAGGATGATCGTGAAAAAATATTTTTTAATTGCACGACCTCAGTGAGTAAACCCAGGAGAATATTTGAAACCAATAATAAATCTCTGATCTTGGTTAGGAAACTAATCTTGCAAGGTTTTAAAATCATTTATGAACCTTTTTCTTTCTTGTTTGAGGTAGACACTGATTCATTATAGCACCATATTTTTTTCTTTTTTTTTAATTTGATAGGACAGAGAGAAATCGAGAGAACAGAGAGGAGAGGAGGAGTTGCAAATCCACCACTTCCAGCAGCCATTTTTTCCTTTTTTTTTTTTTTTCTATTTTATTTGATAGGACAGAAATGGAGAGAGGAGGGGGAGATAAAGAGGGAGCGAGAGAAAGAGAGACACCTGCAGACCTGCTTCACCAACAAGCATCCCCTCTGCATGTAGGGAGCAGGGGATTGAACCTGGGTTCTTGTGCATGGTACCTTGTGCCCTCAACCGAGCACACCACCCGGCCCCTGTGTTTGTGCTTTTGTAATGGGAGATGGTTTCAATCAGAATACAGCTGGGGAAGAAAAAGCATGAACAGAAACAAAGTGAGAAAAAAATTATAAAGCTTTATTTATTTATTAGTAAAAAAGAGAACCAGAGCATCACTCTGGCATATGTAATGAATAATTACATATCATTCATTGAATTTCAGACTTGATGCTATTTTTTTCCAGATAGATGTTGAAAGAGAGAGAGGAAAGACAGGTACCACAAAACTTGTCTACTGGGAGTTGGGCGGTAGCGCAGCGAGTTAAACGCATGTGGTACAAAGCACAAGGACTGGCATAAGGATCCCAGTTCAAGCCCCCGGCTCCCCACCTGCAGGGGAGTCACTTCACAGGTGGTGAAGCAGGTCTGCAGGTGTCTGTCTTTCTCTCCCCCTCTGTCTTCCCCTGCTCTCTCCATTTCTCTCTGTCCTATCCAACAACAATGACAACAACAATAACTACAACAATAAAAATGAGCAACAAAAGGGAATAAATAAATAAATAGACAAACTTGTCTATCACTCATAAGGTTTCTTTACTCTGTGAGTGGCAGTCCTATGTAGTGATAGGGGCTCGAACCCGGGTCCTCACACATGTGTGCTCTCAGGTGAGTCACCTCCAGTCCCTCTCCCTAAATTTGATTTATTTTATTTTATTTTTATTTGTGATTATAGCGGTGTTACAAAGCTGTGGGACTATAGGATATACTTCCACACTACACCCACCGCCAAAGCGCTGTGTACCCACCTCCCACCTCCCAGAGATCATCACCAGAGGTCTCACAAGTCTTACAACTAGGTTGCTTGCTTTTTTTTTTTTCCTTCTTTTTTGCAAGACTGTACGTACCAGTTCTCTAGATACATAGGAGTGAAACCACCCAATAACCGTCTCTCATCTCTTTACTTATTTCGCTAAGCATAATCACCTCCAATTCCATCCATTTTCCCCCAAAGGATACAATATCAGATACAATATCCTTTTAAATTTCAATATATACATAGTCTCTATCTCTATCTCATAGAAAGATAGAGTCTTGAAAGAGAAAGAGGGTGGGAGAAAGAGAGAGGAGCCAGAAGTTACTCTAGTTTGTGTGGTGTCAGGGATCAAACCTGGAGCCTCAAGCATGCAAGGGCCATGTTCCACCATTGAGTTATATCTCCCCAGCTGCAATAAAAAAAAAAAATTAAATCTTTGAAAAAGACTAACAATTCCTTTTTCTTTTTTTACCAGAGCACTGTTCAGCTCTGGACTATGGTGGTGCTGGCCTTTCTACCAAGTGATTCTTCTCATCCCTGAGTGTTCTCTGACAACCAAGGCAAGCTATTTAGGCAGTGGTTCCCTTCACTGAACTTAACGAAAGACTGAGAGAGCTGGGCCTATGTTCCTGTAAAGACACTGGTACTTGTCATTCTCAGCCCCACTCACTTAAATGCTTAGAACTGAGACGGCCTTACATAATCCCTCTGTGTACACTGGTCACAGCAGTTCTTGTCTTATCACTAGTCACAGCATGCCACAGAAGGAGTGGGCACTGCTGCACTACTGTCTTCTCTGTCTCTCTCAAGTGAAATAAATAAATCTGGGGGAAAAAACAACCCTACAAACACAAAGTTACACATGATGTTTGTAACCAGTGGAGTCAGTTGAATGAATAAAAAGTAACTGGCTTCCTAAAATTGGGGATCTCTGGGATGGACCAGGTCTGGGTACTTTGGAGTACACTTAGTGATTATGTCTGATTGGTCTTGGTGAGAAATAACTGGGAACAGAAATGTGACATCAGCTCACAGGGTTGCCATGCCTGAGACCTAAGGATTGAATCACACAAGAGAAGACTGAATGTTTTAATACTGTATATGTTTTCAATTCATGGGTGAATCATATAAAAATAAAGTCATAATCAAACCGTGTTTTTAAACTTGCATGATCAAGTATTTTATTCAATTAAGACATCTCCTAAACTCTATTTCCATGGTTTCAAATTATTCCATCAGAGGGAAATACCATTTATTTTTTCATCAATTCTCTGTTGTTGGATGTATAAGTCCCCACCAACTTTAATAAGGTGACTGTTACAGTGTGTTCCCAGTTTCCAAGTCTGTCTATGTGACACTATTGATAGAACCTTTGCTTGAAAGATGGAAATGAGTGAAAGTGTTTTGCTTTGTTTTGTTTTGCTTTCTACATAGACGCCAACCGTGAACCACAATGAGCTAGTCATTCATTGCAAGACTCTACAGACCTGGCACTGAAACATTTGAGATTTCTCTAAAGGCACTGGGTTGAGAGTAAATGTGAATGACTCTTTTCACAGCCAAGTTTCAGAAACAATTCAGTTAAATATCATCCAACAGTTCTAGACTGTGTTGGGAAAGAGATGAAAGGAGGTTGGTCAGTTATGTACCTCATTATGCAGTCACTGGGTGAAATGGCATATTATGAGTGTAGAAGTTACATTGTCTTCTTTTTTTTATTTTTTATTATTTATTTATTTTATTTTCCCTTTTGTTGCCCTTGTTGTTTTATTGTTGTAGTTATTATTGTAGTTGTTGTTGATGTTGTTGGATAGAACAGAGAGAAATGGAGACAGCAGGGGAAGACAGAGAGGGGGAGAGAAAGACAGATCTACTTGCAGACCTGCTTCACCGCCTATGAAGCGACTCCCCTGCAGGTAGGGAGCCAGGGGCTTGAACCAGGATCCTCACGCCGGTCCTTGCCCTTTGCGCCACATACACTTAACCCGCTACGCTACCACCCAACTCCCACATTGTCTTCTTGGGCATGTAGACTCACCTCTCTCTTTTTAATTTTTTTTTATTATGTTTATTTATTGGATAGAGACAGCCGGAAATTGAGAGGGGATAGGGAGAGACAGAGAGACACCTGCAACAATTTCACCACTTGTAAAACTTTCTCCCTGCAGGTGAAGACTTGGGGCTCGAACCCAGGTCCCTGCACATTGTAACATGTGGGCTCAACCAGGTGTGCCGCTGCCCAGCCCCAACCCAGCTTTCTCTCAGTCATCAGTTAAAGTCAGTGAAAGGAAGGACCACCAACCCAGCTTTCTCTCCGCCGTCTGTGAGTGTTGAGAGAAGAGTAGCAGCATGTTGGGAACAGGGCCAGGCTGACAGACGGTGACAGACTGTTGGATATGCAAGTCTGAGGTCTCAAGATTGAATCCAAACCTCTCTTCTCTGCCGTGATTCCACCTGACACCAGGACTGCCAAACTAATGACAGAGGGAGAGAGAGGCAAGATAAAGAAGGCAGAGGGGAGAGAGAGGCCACCTCCTAATACATCTTTTATTACTTTTAAAACCTTTTAGTATGATAAATGAATTTCATAGGAGAAATTTGAAAAATATTAAATGAATATTCTACAATGCCCATATGACCCTGCTAATGTCTCTTAAATGTGACTAGGAATTGTCCTTTCTCCGTGAAAAAACAATTTTCAAAATCCTGATGATTATCTTTCAGTGGTGTGATTATGGGTCTCCCGGCTCTTTGTGTTTGTAGGAGGAAGCAGACAGCTGTAATCTGTGCCTCCCGGCTGGCTGACCACAGCATCTACACTGCTCACCTACACGTTTTCTACCGCCCAACTCACGTCTAGTTAACTTCTAAGGTAACTGGGGGCTAGGATTGCAACACATGAATTGGAGAGACTAGAAGGACAAAATTCATACCAAACACTCTGCTTCTTTTTTATTATTATTATTGCAAGTTATTATTGTTATTGTTATTGATGTCGTCATTGCTGGATAGGACAGAGAGAAATGGAGAGAGGAGGGGAAGACAGAGAGGGGGAAAGAAAGACAGACACCTGCAGACCTGCTTCACTGCCTTTGAAGCGACTCTCCTGCAGTTGGGGAGCCGGGGGCTCGAACCCAGACCTTTCCACCAGTCCTTGCGCTTTGCGCCACATGCACTTAACCTGCTTCACTACTGCCTGACTCCCAGCATTCTGCTTCTAGTTTCCAGTTCCTGACTGCAGCACCTCCTGAGGCCTGGTTGCACTGCCCACCATTGGGGACCAAGATAACTGTAGTGATCATTGGAATAGATTCACGGTCTTGCCAAACCAATCATTCCTGACAAAGATGACTCCTCTCCTCTATCAACAACTCTGTGAGGACCAGAAACACTAATTCTGCATTCACACACAACGCTGAAATAGCAACAGATTCTGCTTTGCTCTCTTATGTTTGGCTTTGAACAGAGCTGAACCTTTTCCAAATTTCTTCTTCCAGATAAAATTTACCTTCCAGTGTCTGTGTAATGTGCCACAGCCAAACTGCTGTCCTCAACAGTCCTGCCGTCACTAAAGCCATCGATCGTCAGAGACGTTTGGTAATCGCACTGCAGTTCCCATTCTCTGAAAACTGGGTGCTCAGAACACTTTCCTGATTAAGTACTTGGTTTTTTCAAGAAGAACTAAGATTTTTGTTTTTAATGGAGGAAAATGGCAATGAAATAGTATTTTGCTCAGTTCTGTCTCTTGTTTTTTATACTGTTTTTTTGTTTTGTTTTGTTTTATTTAAGAAAGGATTAATTAACAAAACCATAGGGTAGGAGGGGTCCACACAATTCCCACCACCCAATCTCCATATCCCACCCCCTCCCCCAATAGCTTTCCCATTCTCTATCCCTCTGGGAGCATGGACCCAGGGTCATTGTGGGTTGCAGAAGGTGGAAGGTCTGGCTTCTGTAATTGCTTCCCCGCTGAACATGGGCGTTGACTGGTTGGTCCATACTCCCAGTCTGCCTCTCTCTTTCCCTAGTAGGGTGGGTCTCTGGGGAAGCTGAGCTCCAGGACACATTGGTGGGGTCTTCAGTCCAGGGAAGCCTGGCCAGCATCCTGGTGGCATCTGGAACCTGGTGACTGAAAAGAGAGTTAACATACAAAGCCAAACAAACTGTTGAGCAATCATGGACCCAAAGCTTGGAATAGTGGAGAGGAAGTGTTAGGGGGGTACTCACTGCAAACTCCAGTGTACTTCTGCTTTCAGGTATATATTTTGCAGTAGTTTACAAATACATGTGAAGATATGCTCTCTCTCACAGAAACTGGTGTATATCTAGGTTTTGGGACTTTGTTAGAAAGTGAACCACCTGAGATGAAATTAGAGTGTACTATGAAAGGGAAGGTCTCACCCGAGTAATGAAGCTGAAGGGTTGTCATTCCACACGTGAAGTCTCTGGACACAGTCTGAAGTGAAACATGTTGAGGTGGCAATCGTTGCGTTTGTCTCTTTCTTTTTTAAAGTGAGTTCTAAAATTTATTTATTTTGGGTCGAGACAGAAATTAAGGGGGAATGGGGAGTAGAGAGGGAAACAGAGAGACACCTGCAGCCCTGCTTTGCTGCTCGAGAAATTTCTCCCCTGTAGACAAGAACACCATTTTCTTTTTTTAATTTTTTATTATCTTTATTTATTTATTGGATAGAGACAGCCAGAAATCTAGAGGGAATCGGGAGATAGAGAGGGGGAGAGAAAGAGAGAGAGAGAGAGACCTGCAGCCCTGCTTCACTACTCATGAAGCATTCCCTCTGCATGTGGGGACTGGGGGTTCGAACCTGAGTCCTTGCTCACTGTAACATGTGTGCTCAACCAAGTGCACCACCACCTGGCCCCTCATTTTTGTTTTTCTAGTGCTGGTGAGAAGACAACAATTTCAGCCTATATGCACAAAACAATGCTACTCAAGAAACCTACTTTCATGATCTGTCCTTTGACTTACAGTTTCCTTTTTATATTAGTGATTTAATATTGATTTATAAGACTATAGGGAGTATAATTGTAATAGAGTTATAATTCTAAACAGTAAAAAAATTATATATATATATATATATATATATATATATATATATATAAAACCTCCCAACACCAGAGTTCCGTGCCCCATCCCCTCCATTGGAAGCTTCCCTATTCTTTATCCCTCTGGGAGTATGGACCAAGGATCTTTATGGGGTGCAGAAAGTGGGAGGTCTGGCTTCTCTAACTGCTTCTCTGCTGGACATGGACACTGACACATTGACCCATACCCCTCAGTCTGACAGTTTCAGTTTCTCCTTGATCCTGAAGGTCATAAAATGGGTAGATCACAGACTTGCAAACAGGAGATTCCAAGTTCAAGTTCTGCCTTCACAAATTCAGTGATGCTCTTGTTTTTTCTTGTTCTTTCTTATGTAAATAAGCCTTTTAAAATTAAAATAAAGTTTTAGTTTCCAAGGGTAAATGGGCAATATATTTTTTTCAACCAAATCAATTAATTGAGGAAATGTTGATTTACAAGACTGTTATCACAGGGCTATGACATTACACCTCTTCAACACACCTCGCTTGTCACCAAATTGTCATCTCCCTCCACGCTAGGACATGGGGCTCTCAACTCTCTTTCAACTCTTAAATCTTTGGGTCTTCTGAAATAGATGCCAGTCGATTCATCTTTCACCTTTCCTTTCCATTACTTTGTTTCCTAAATCCCACCTGTGAGTGCAAACATCCCTCTGGCACTCACATATGAAGGATATTAAATGAGGACTTACCTTCTATGATGAGATTAAAGGAATTCCAAGGAAACAAACATGACCACAAGGTGGCAGTAACACACAAACAGGCTCCATCAGGTTCCACTTTTGGTTTGATTTTTTGTTTGTTTGTTTATTTGTTTACCAGAGCACTGCTCAGCTCTGGCTTATGGTGGTGCAGGGGATTGTACCTGGGACTTTGGAGCCTCAGGAGTGTGAGTCTCTTTGCATAACCATTATGCTGTCCCTCCCACCCCCACTTTGGTTTGCATGCAGGAAGTCCCTCACCACAGGAAGAAGTCCAGAGACTGCACAGAGACAAGCATGGAGAAGAGGGAGGGACGAGGGAAGCCCCTCAGGACAAAGGAATAAAAGGAAGGGCTTGTTTACCTAGGTGATGCGAGACTCAGCAGCACAGCAGAAAGTCTCTGTGTCGGAAAGTTTTGGACTACAGTACAGCAGTGACTTTGGGGGCTTTAAATCTGTTTTATCTGTGGTTATCAGGGGGTCATGGAATTTTCTTTTTTTTTTTTTAAACTAGAAACACTGTTCAGTCTGACTTATGGTGACGCTGGGGAATTGAATCTGGGACCTCACTCAGAGCCTCAGGCTTGAAAAAAGAAAAAGAGAAGGAAGGAGGGAAGGAAGGAAGGAAGGGAGGAAGGAAGGGAGGAAGGAAGGAAGGAAGGAAGGGAGGAAGGGAGGGAGGGAGGAAGGAAGGGAGGAAGGGAGGAAGGGAGGGAGGGAGGGAGGAAGGAAGGAAGGAAGGAAGGGAGGAAGGGAGGAAGGGAGGGAGGGAGGGAGGAAGGAAGGGAGGGAGGGAGGAAGGGAGGAAGGAAGGGAGGGAGGGAGGAGGGAGGAAGGGAGGAAGGAAGGGAGGGAGGGAGGAGGGAGGGAGGGAGGAAGGGAGGAAGGGAGGGAGGAGGGAGGAAGGGAGGGAGGAGGGAGGAAGGGAGGAAGGAAGGGAGGGAGGGAGGAGGGAGGGAGGGAGGAAGGAAGGAAGGAAGGGAGGGAGGGAGGAGGGAGGGAGGGAGGAAGGGAGGAAGGGAGGGAAGGAGGAAGGAAAGAAGGGAGGGAGGGAGGGAGAGAAGGAGTTGGAAGGACGAAGGGGAATTCCAAAGCCCCATCAGAGAGTAAGACGGTTTTGAAGTCTGACATCTTCTCAGGTTGTTCGATGGAGGAGGGCCCGATCATAACGTGCTGGGTCAAAGCCGGGTGGACGCTCGCAGGGGTCTGTGATGAGGTGTTTGTTCTTTACCTCAGCTGACTGCCAACTCTGTTTCCAAGAGTCTGGAACAGAGAAGTTCAGTGTAGGCGTAGGGGACCAGATTGGGTGACGAGACGTCAAGCGTTGGACAGGGTGGGCGAAGATACTAATGATAATTAACATTAAATGACATTTTGGAAAAATGTCCTACTGGACGTAATGTTTACACATAGCACAGTGAAATGACTGAGAAGATGGAGCAGCCTGGGAGATGGCACAGTGGGTAGAGTGCTGGTCCTGGAGACACCACGGGTCCTAGACCCAACCCCTGCATTGTATGGGCCAAAGTGATGCTCCGGTTGTCGCCTTCTCCCTTCTTTTTCCTCTTCCTCTTCCTCCTCCTTCTTCTCCCTTCCTTTTCCTCCCCTCCTCCTCCTCTCCTCTCTCTCTCTAGTTCTTTCATTAATAGTAAAAGAAGGGGAATCGGGCAGGAGCGAAGCTGCGCAGCGGGATAAGCGCACGTGGGCGCAAAGCTCAAGGACCGGCATAGGGATCCCCACCTGCAGGGGAGTCACTTCACAGGCGGTGAAGCAGGTCTGTAGGTGTCTGTCTTTCTCTCCCCCTCTCTGTCTTCCCCTCCTCTCTCCATTTCTCTCTGTCCTATCCAACAACAACGACAACAACAACAATAACTATAACAACAATAAAAAAACAAGGGCGACAAAAGGGAAAATAAATATATATAATTTTAAACGCTTTTTAAAAATAGTAAAAGAAGGGGAAGAAGAGGAAGAACAGCAACATGTTAAAAGCATAAGAATTTGTGGTCCAGGAGGTGATGTAGTGGATAAAGCATTGGGTTCTCAACCATGAGGTCCTGAGTTCGATCCCAGCAGCTTACATACCAGAGTGATGTCTGGATCTTTCTCTCTCTCTCCTCCTATCTCTCTCATGAATAAATATTTTTTTAAAAAAAAGTATAATAATTCACCAGGCTACAGAAGCAATATGCACTCCTAGACTGGCATCACCATAAGCCAGAACTGAGCAGTGCTCTGGTACAAAAAAATGAGAAAGATGTTCACTCCTTGTGACATGTTATATCAATATAGCAAGAAGATAAAGAACCTTGTTAGTGTTTTTACAAAGATTTAATACACACTGCTTAAAAATTTTTTTTCCACCCAGTGGCTATATTTTAATTTTTTGTTTTTGAAAGAGAAAGAGAATTGATAGGGAAGAGGGAAATATATATATATATATAGAGAGAGAGAGAGAGAGAGAGAGAGAAAGAGAGAAAGAGAGAGAGAGAGAACTACAGCACTGCTTCACCACTCATGAAGCTTCGCCCCCTGTAGGTGAGGACTGGAAGCTTGAACCCAGGTCCTTGTGCATGGTAATATCTATCTTCTTGTTTGTTTTTTTAAATTTTTTTATATTTATTTATTTTCCCTTTTGTTGCCCTTGTTGTTTTTTGTTGTTGTGGTTATTATTGTTGTTACTAATGACATTGTTGTTGGATAAGACAGAGAGAAATGGAGAGAGGAGGGAAAGACAGAGAGGGGGAGAGAAAGACAGACACCTGCAGACCTGCTTCACCGCCTGTGAAGGGACTCCCCTGCAGGTTGGGAGCCCGGGGCTTGAACCGGGATCATTACACCAGTCCTTGTGCTTTTGAGCCACCTGCATTTAACCCGCTGCACTACCGCCCGACTCCCGGTAATATGTATCTTCTATAAAGTGTACTACAGCCCAGTCCCTTAAATGTCTCTGTGTGTACATGTGTGTCTCTGTGTGTGTCTATGTATGTAGTGCTAGAAATCAAACCCATGCTTCACACATGCTAGGCATGTGCTCTACTGAGCTACATTCTTGGGCAAGATAATATAATTAGATTGGTCATGCTTCTCTCTTTTTAATGATTTTTTTCCCACTAGGATTATCACTGGGGTTGGGTGCCTACTCAGTAAATCCACCACTCCCAGCAGCCTTTTTTTTTTCCTTTATTTTTAAATTTTATTTTATAGGACAGAGAGAAATTGAGGGGAGGGGGCGAGAGAGAAAGAGAAAGAGAGACATCTGCAGACCTGCTTTACCCCTTATGAAGCGTTCCCCCACACACTCCCCTTACAGGTAGGGCACAGGAGCTTGAACCTGGGTCCAACCTCCTGGCTCCCTCACTACAATCATTTCTATTAAAAAGAAAGAAGAAGGAGAAGAAGGAAAGAAAGAAAGAAAGAATAAATTCACAGCTCTGTGTGGATCTGTGACTTTAAGTGATAAAGCTGTGTTTAAAATAATAGAGAATCCATCGTATTTTAATTATTACAAAATGTAGTGAAAAGACTCTTGCTATGATTAGTTTTGAAAACCTAAGACTTCTCCTAAATGATTGTTTCTTTCAATATTCTTGAGGGAAATGATAAATTATTAAAAACCAGGCTTGAGACATGCTTGATGTCCTATGCATTACTACAGCAAGTTCCTACAGCGAGTTCTAAATAAAGCTGAAATTTGGTGAGTAACGTGACCATTCTTGGCAGATGTGTCAGCTCCTATCATATTCAGAACCCTGCGTTCTGAGGTGCTCAAGTTCACACTGAGGAATTTGCTAAACAAGTCCCTGGCAAGGAATCAGGGTCGTGCTTTTCTGTATCTTTAAGTCCTGTAAAATGGCAAAACATTTTTATCCAAGTCGATAATCCCAAAACTTCAAGAGCTTCAAACTAGAGAGTTGTTTTGTGTTTTTTTTTTTGTTTTTTGTTTTTGACCACTAAGTTTTGGAAACTGAAACAGGTGTTGTTGCCAGGTGTCACGGTGAGGCCCATTTCAGAAATTGCGAGGCTCCATTTTGAGTCTGCAGCCACGATTTAGAGGCTATCTCATGAGAGTGAGCATCTAAGGTTTCAGAGGAAAGAGGAGTCCCTAACTAATAATGTGTGTGGGGTGGGGAAAGGAAGAACTGAAAAGGGGGAAAGGGAAAAGGGCTGGGGGAGGTGGTGCACCTGGTTAAGCGCTCACATCACAGTGCTCAAGGACCCAGGTTCAAGCCCCTGGTCTCCACCTGCCGGAAGAAAGCTTCACAAGTGGTGAAGCAGGGCTGCAGGTGTCTGACTCTTTCCACTATCTACCTCTTCCGTCCCTCTCAATTTCTTTCTGTCGCTATCCAATAATAAATAAGTAAACATACAATTTTTAAAAACTTAAATAAAAGTTGCAAGGACCCAAGTTCAAGCCCCTGGTCCTCGCCTGCAGGGACAAAGCTTCAACCGAGAGGTGAAGCAGGGCTGCAGGAGTCTCTTTGTCTCTCTCTCTCTCTCTCTCCCTCTCCCCTCTCGATTTCTGTCTATATCCAGTAATAAATAAGTAACTGTATAATTAAATAAATAAAACTGTGCAAATACCCAGGTTCAAGCCCCTTGTTCACACCTGCAGGAAGAAAGCTTCAACCGAGAGGTGAAGCTGGGCTGCAGGAATCTCTGTCTCTCTCTCTCCCTCTCTCTCCCCCTCCCTTCTAGATTTCTGTCTATATCAATAATAAATAAGCAAATGTATAGTTAAAAAAATAAATAAATAAAACTGTGCAGAGACCCAGGTTCAAGCCCCTGGTCCACACCTGCAAGGAGAAAGCTTCAACCGAGAGGTGAGGCAGGGCTGCAGGAATCTCTGTCTCTCTCTCTCCCTCTCTCTCCCCCTCCCTTCTAGATTTCTGTCTATATCAATAATAAATAAGCAAATGCATAGTTAAAAAATAAATAAATAAAACTGTGCAGAGACCCAGGTTCAAGCCCCTGGTCCACACCTGCAAGGAGAAAGCTTCAACCGAGAGGTGAGGCAGGGCTGCAGGAATCTCTGTCTCTCTATCTCCTCCCGCTCTCTTCCCCTCCCCTCTCGATTTCTCTGTGTCTATATCCAATAACAAATAAGTAACTGTCTAACTAAAAAAATACATAAATAAAACTGTGCAGAGACCCAGGTTCAAGCCCTTCGTCCCCACCTGCAAGGAGAAAGCTTCAACCGAGAGGTGAAGCGGGGTTGCAGATGTCTGCCTCTCTCCCTATCTACCTCCCCTTCCCCTCTCTGTCTTTAACCAATAATAGATAAAAATAATTTTTAAAATTAAAAAAGAAAAGAAACGGGGAAAGGGGGAACGAGCAAGCGAAGGACCGCGAAGAAGAGAGCCCCCAGGAGCGGCGGCGGGGTAGCGTAGGCCAGCGGGGCGCGCGGTCCTCCCGCCGGCAGGGGGCGCCCGAGCTCCGGGCCACGCAGCGGGCGCCGGCCCCGCGCCCCGCCCGCGCAGCCCCGCGGCGGAGCTTCCTGCCCCTCCTCGTCCGGGATGCTTCTGCCGCTGCTGCGGAATAGCTGCTTCCCTCCCTCCTCTCCCGGCGGCGGCGTGGACGGCGGCGCCCAGCACCGGCCGGCGGCGCAGGGGCCTCGCGAGCGGGGCGGGGAGCCCGGGCCCGGGGCGGCGCGCGGCCGGGGGCAGCCGTGTGCGCGCATGGATCCGGGCGCCGCGCTGCAGGGGCGGGGGGCGGCGGGCGGCGGGCTGGGCCCGGGCTCCCCGGCGCTGTCGGGCGGCCAGTCGCGCCGGAGGAAGCAGCCCCCGCGGCCGGCGGACTTCAAGCTGCAGGTCATCATCATCGGCTCCCGCGGGGTGGGCAAGACGAGCCTGATGGAGCGCTTCACCGACGACACCTTCTGCGAGGCCTGCAAGTCCACCGTGGGTAAGGGCGCCGCCGGCCGGGGCTGGGGGCTTGCGTCCTCCCGGGCTGGGTGGCCCTGGGGTCTGGCCTCCCCCCTCGGGCCCGGGACTGGGGGGCTTGCATCCTCCCGGGCTGGGGGGCCCTGGGGTCTGGCCTCCCCCCTCGGGCCCGGGACTGGGGGGCTTGCATCCTCCCGGGCTGGGGGGCCCTGGGGTCTGGCCTCCCCCCTCGGGCCCGGGACTGGGGGGCTTGCATCCTCCCGGGCTGGGGGGCCCTGGGGTCTGGCCTCCCCCCGCCGGGCCCGAAGCTGGGTCCTCTCGGCCGGGTGACCCTTGGGGGGCTTGCTTGCATCCCGGGCTGGGGGGCCTGGGGTCTGGCCTCCCCCCTCGGGCCCGGGACTGGGGGGCTTGCATCCTCCCGGGCTGGGGGGCCCTGGGGTCTGGCCTCCCCCCTCGGGCCCGGGACTGGGGGGCTTGCATCCTCCCGGGCTGGGGGACCCTGGGGGTCTGGCCTCCCCCCGCCGGGCCCGAAGCTGGGTCCTCTCGGCCGGGTGACCCTTGGGGGGCTTGCTTGCATCCCGGGCTGGGGGCCCTGGGGTCTGGCCTCCCCCCTCGGGCCCGGGACTGGGGGGCTTGCATCCTCCCGGGCTGGGGGGCCCTGGGGTCTGGCCTCCCCCCTCAGGCTCGAAGCTGGGTCCTCTCGGCCGGGTGACCCTTGGGGGGCTTGTTTGCATCCCGGGCTGGGGGCCCTGGGGTCTGGCCTCCCCCCTCGGGCCCGGGACTGGGGGGCTTGCATCCTCCCGGGCTGGGGGGCCCTGGGGTCTGGCCTCCCCCCTCGGGCCCGGGACTGGGGGGCCTGCATCCTCCCGGGCTGGGTGGCCCTGAGTTCTGGCCTCCCCCCTCGGGCCCGGGACTGGGGGGCTTGCATCCTCCCGGGCTGGGGTAGCCCTGGGGGTTTTGCCTCCTCCCCCACCTGGGCCCACTCCCGGGCTGGGCAACCCTGGGGGCCTTGCCTCCCCTCTCGGGGCCTGGGCCCTCTCCTGCCGGGTGGCCCTGGGGGCCTTGCCTCCCCTCGCCGGGTAGCCCTTAGAGGGTTTGCACTCCCGGCCTGGGAGGCTTTGGGGACTTTGCCTCCCCCGTCGGACCCGAAGCTAGGCCCTCTCCGCCGGGTTCCCCGGGGGCAGGGGGAGGCTTGCACCCCCGGGATGGGTTGCGCTGGGGTCTTGCCTCCCCACTCGGACCCGAAGCTAGGCCCTCTCACTCCGCCGGGTTGCCCTGAGGGGCTTGCATTCTCCAGCCGGGTGGCCCTGGGGGGGGGGCTTCCATTCCTGGGCTGGGGGGCCTTGCCCTCCCCCCTGCCGGGTGGTCCTGGGAGCCTTGCGCTCCCGGGCTGGGTGACAGTGGGGCCTTGTATTTGCGGCGCGGGCAAATACAAGATGGGAGCACAGTCCCCCCTTAGAAGCCCGTTGATCCCATTCCCAAAGACAGACGTGTAGACACCACTGACACTTGTCCTTGGGGCCTCCGAGTCCTCATACTTTCTTTTTTTTTTTCACCGTATTTATTGATTGATTGGTAAGAGACAGCCAGACATTGAGAGGGCGAGAGAGACAGACACCTGCAGACCTGCTTCACCACTTGCAAAGCTTTACCCCTTCCGGTGGGGGTCGGGGGCTTGAACCTGGGTCCTTGCACATTGTAACATGTGCATTCAACCAGGTGCACCGCCACCACCCGGCCCTTCGGGTCCCCCATCCTCTCCTGGCACATGTCCTGAGCCTCTATGAACCTTTTCCTCTCCCACTGGGTGGCCCCGTATGGCACAGTCCCCTTAGAAGCCCGTTCCCAAAGGCAGCAGTGTAGTCTCCACCGACACTTGTCCTTGGCCTCGGGGTCCCCAATTCTCACCTGGCATCTGCCCCTAAGCTCCGACCTATATCCCGAGCCCCGGTCAAGAGTCCCCGCCTGCACCCATGAGGCGGGAGGGATGCCTTGGTTCACAATTGGGCTCTAGGAAGCAGTGCTAACAACGCCTCTTTCTGGAAGCCCCTAGTCCTGCCTTTTTCGATCTCGAAAAAGCAAAAAGGTGGAGGTGGGAGGCAGGCCGTGTGAAATTGTGTGCCCCTGGCTAAGATAGCCAAGGCAGCTAGGTTATTTGTTACCCGTGTTGATGTCTTTGCCTTGATGGAGAGGAGTGTTTGCACTGTAAGCCAAGGCTTTTTTTCTTTTTCTTTTTTTCTCATTTGAATCTTATTTCTATAGTGCACAGAAATAATAAAGTTTAAAACTGTGAAGGACTGGTGGAGAATATTAATACCTGTGTAGACTATGCAGTTTTGTTTGTTTTAATTACAGTTGTGCACATGACTGGGGGGGGTGCTTATACTTGGCAATGACCTCGAATAACCCAGGGCCTCTAACCGGTAGGGAAGAGTTCTCCCTCTGCCACCCCAGGTCAGTACAATAATGAACTAAATACAGTAGCTCCAGGTCAAGAAGTATAATGTCCTCCAGCTCTAAACTTGAAACTGCAAAGGAAGCAAAGGAAGTTTAATAATGAAGTCAAACTTGTAGGACTTAACTTTGAGGTTTGTCATGTTAGAGAGGGAGAGGAACCATTGCTTTTATGGAAAATGCCTTTAAAAGCTGACAAAGTTAGGGGAATCCCATAGATTAATGGTTCTTCAAAATAAAGGCCAGCCACCTTCCCTGGTGGACAGTGAGGCATTCCTCCCCAAGAAAGGGCCAAAAACAGTGAATTGCACTTAAATTCGAGAGGCAGAATTAAGTTTCTTTTCATATACTTGTGTGTTTAATTAGCTTTGTCAACTGGTTGTTTCGAAGGTTGCTTAGTTTTACACTCTCATGAAACAGATCTGTATTGCATTTAAAATTAATTAGAAAGAATTTTAAATTATTAAGTTGTTTGGCTTTGTTTGGTGTTTTGAGAACATGTTCCCCCTAATACTCATCCTTTTAATAGGCCATTTTGGAAATGTGTGTGCTGGCTGTTCCCTAGTTGTTTTTAAGTTTTAAAGATTTATTTATTTGTTGGCACGAGTTAGAAAGGATCAGAGGGGCTTGGGAGACAGTATAATGGTAATACAAAATGACTTTAGTGCCTGAGGCTCTGATGTCACAGGTTCAATCTCCAGCACCACCGTAAGCCAGAGCTGAGCGGTGCTCTGGTAAAAACAAACTAATAAAAAACTACTTATTTGTGGTCCGGGAGGTGGCACAGTGGTTAAAGCACTGGATTCTGGAGGGTGGGGTCCCGTGTTCAGTCCCTGGCAGCACATGTACCAGAGTGATGTCTGATTCTTTTTTCTCTCTCTCCTGTCTTTCTCATGAACAAATAAATAAAATCTTGAAAGGAAGGAAGGAAGGAAGGGTCAGAGCATCAATGGCACATGGAGTGCTGACTGTTGAACTCAGGACCTCATGCTTTGAAAAGGCTCAGCACCTTATCTCCTGTACCACCTCCTCGACTGCACCCTGTTTGCTTTTTTTAAAGTGTTGGCCTGAGTATTAAAATTCACTACTGAGGGGCCTGGTGGTGGCGCACTTGCTATAATGCGCAAGGACCCAGGTTTAAGCCCCCCGGTCCCCACCTTTTCCCACTGCAGGGGGAAAGCTTCACAAGTGGTGAAGCAGGGTTGCAGGTATCTCTCTGTCTCCCCCTTTGCTCTTGATTGCTGGCTGTCTGTATCCAATAAATAAAGATTAAAAAAAAAATCACTACTGTAACCATGCCTGTTTTTAAAATGGGAGATGATACAGTTGTGCCACGGTACGAGAAATCAGCACAGGCAGTGATGTTGGGAAGTCAGGCGGTAACACAGCGGGTTAAGCGCTTGCACGTGGCGCAAAGTGCTAGGACCCGCAGAAGGATCCTGGTTGGAGCCCCCAGCTCCCCACCTGCAGGGGAATCACTTCACAGGCGGTGAAGCAGGTCTGCAGGTGTCTCTGTCTTTCTCTCCCCCCTCTCTGTCTTCCCCTCCTCTCTCCATGTCTCTCTCTTATCCAACAACAACGGCATCAGTAACAACAATGATGACTACAACAACAGTAAACAACAAGGGCAACAAAAAGGAAAATAAATAAATATTTTTTAAAAAAAGAACCAAGAAGAAAAGAAAAAGAAAAAAGTGGTTCAGACTTCCTTGAACTTCTAGAGACGATTGATAGATAATGTTTCTGTGAGGAGGAGACTAGAGTACACCCAGCTCTGGCATACGAATGACAGTGGCGGGGAGTTGAACCTAGAGCCTCAGGCATGCAAGTTTTGTGTTCTAATGCCCAATTATCTCCTTGGCACAACTTAGGTTTGCTATAATAGATCTCTAATGGAAATCCTGAGTGATTTGAGATAGTGAAAGGAGAAAGATAGTCTATTGTTAATTAAATTCTAAGTTGCTTTGGTTGAAAAGACAAAGTTCACAATACAAAAAAAATTTTTTTAGTTTTTTTTTAATAATTTACCTAACAGAAATTGTCCTGGCAAAGTATTTTCAGGTGGGATGTTGGCATCATGACTTCATCTGATATAACTAGCACAGTTTGACAGGTCTTGTTTTGGCTTAGTTTTAATTAGTCTTCATATGTACTTTCTTTTTTAGTATTTTTATTAGTGATTTTGTAACAAGTTGACGAGGAAGGTCCCAGCAGCCGGGAGGGCATGTGGGTTCTCAACTTCAGTCCCCTGTGTCACGTAGGCCAGAGCGATGTGCTGGTTCGTTTTCTCTCTCTCTCTCTCTCTCTCTCTCTCTCTCTCAATAAATAGGGACTCCCTTAAGCCCCATAACATCACACATGAAGACAATACATTCGTGCTAAGTACTGTTTGTCGAGCAGTTACTTTGGGCCAGCAAAAGGGGCACTCTCTCTACCCCCCACAACAACCCTGAAAAGGACCCTGTTTCATAGAAGAGGAGACAGGCGAGAAGTATACGGCTTGTCCGTTGGGGCCTGATGATCAGGGCTGGATGAGTCTTTAGTTGCCCTGCTCTGAGATTATTTATTAGGCCGTTTATTTTGCTTTGTGCAAGTTCTCACGGCCTAGGGGCAAAACACTGTGCGACTCTTTCCTGATAATCCGATTTGGTCCTCCCTATAGCCCTCTGAAAATAAAGAGGTCGCTGATTTATACTACATACTAGTTCGTGTTTATACTGGAGAGCTTGACTTGATTCATCTCGGACTCTACCATCACTTGTCACTTGCTTTCTGGATTAGAATATTGCTATAGGAATTGCGTTTCTTAGGTAAGTGTTCAGTCACTCAAGTGTTAAGCTTCTCAGATATGTTATATAAATTCCCCAACTTGACAAAGGAACCCTCCTGCCCTGCTGGTGGTAATGCCAGTGGGTCCAGCCCCTGTGGAGAGCAGCCTGGAGAACTCTCAGAAGGCTAGAAGTGGACCTACCCTATGACCCTGCAATTCCTCTCCTGGGGATATATCCTAAGGAACCCAACACACCCATCCAAAAAGATCTGTGTACACATATGTTCATAGCAGCACAATTTGTAATAGCCAAAACCTGGAAGCAACCCAGGTGTCCAACAACAGATGAGTGACTGAGCAAGTTGTGGTCTATAAACACAGTGGAATACTACTCAGCTATTAAAAATGGTGAATTCACCTTCTTCACCTCATCCTGGATGGAGCTTGAAGGAATCATGTTAAGTGAAGTAAGTCAGAATTAGAAGGATGAATATGGGATGATCTCACTCATAGATAGAAGTTAAGAAATAAGAACAGAAGGGAAAACACAAAGCAGAACTTGGACTGGAGCTGGTGTATTGCACCAAAGTAAAAGACTCAAGTCAGGGCAAGGGTTCAGGCCCTTAAAGACAGGAGGACCTAGTGGGGGTAGAATTGTTATGTGGAAAACTGGGAAATGTTACACGTGTACAAACTATTGTATTTTACTGTCATCTGTAAACCACTAATCCTAATAAAGAGATTTAAAGAATATTAGAGGGAGTCGGGTGGTAGCGCATCGGGTTAAGCACACATGGCACGAAGTGCAAGGACCGGCCTAAGGATCCCGGTTCGAGCCCCCGGGTCCCCACCTGCAGGGGAGTCGCTTCACAGGCGGTGAAGCAGGTCTGCAGGTGTCTGTCTTTCTCTCCCCCCTCTGTCTTCCCCTCTTCTTACCATTTCTCTCTGTCCTATCTAACAACGACAGTATCGATAACTACAACAGCAATAAAAAAGGGGCCACAAAAGGGAAAATAAATAAAATATTAAAAATAACAATAGCTTAACATTGGGGGAAAAAAGCTCCCCAAGTTTGTTAGACCGTGGGCAAGTTTCCCCATAGTGCTGGAGACCAGCCTAAGGTTGCATTCTATTGCCAACCACCCCCTACCCCAACAGGTAAAGTGTCCTCACTCAAAACTAGGGGAGAGAGAGTATCAGAATTTGAAAGTTCTTTAAATGTACTGTCAAACTCATCTGAACTACTGCATCTACTCAGTCTTCCTCTGACTTCATTTTTCTCATTTTGTAGCCGTGTGTTAAACGTCACGGCTGGTCTTGTTTCTCGGGTCTTGCTCAGTTAAGGGCCATAACTCCCACTCTGTTTTCAAGAACAACCCTTTCAAGCCCCATGCTGCAATGAGGGTAGGTTGGGCATGCCCATCCCAAAGAGGGTGGGCAAACTTGCAGCTGTTGTAAAGTGCACTTTACCGGAGCTGGCAGTCGAGGTGAGAGCAGAATTCACAGGTGAGATAACCCCCGCCCCCTCCCCACCGTAAAAAATATGACTTTCGTGAATCGGGCCTTGAGCGCTAGCTGACATGAGGATGGGTCAGAGACTTCAGTTAGTGAAGCGGTCGCCGGGTAGCTGTCAGTAGGACTGGGTTATGTTAATCATTGCAGCGCGTGTTTTATTTTGGTCTTGGGTGTTGATGTATCATCTCCCCAGCCTTAGAGAAAGAGAAAAGGAGAGTCACCCAGAGCGCCCGTCAGAGCACATATGGTTTTTTCATTGATTTTTTTTTCTCTTTTCATGGAATAAAGTTCTCGCTTCTAGGCCTTTCTAACATCATTCTGTGCTCACACTGAGAAAGAAATCTTTTATTCTACATGATAGAGATCTAGATAGTTTTTTTTTTTAATTTTTTATATTTATTAATTTTTTGTTGCTTTTTCTTGTTGTAGTTATTATTGCTGTTGTCTGTCTTCGTTGTGGGATAGAAGAGAGAGAAATGGAGAGAGGAGGGGAAGACAGAGAGGGGGAGAGAAAGACAGACACCTGCAGACCTGCTTCACCGCCTGTGAAGCGACCCTTGCAGGTAGGGAGCCGGGGGCTGGAACCGGGATTCTTAAACCGGCCCTTGCTCTTAAGAGATTGTCTTTCCCTCCAGCTCCTGGAATCTGCCAGGAGCAAATCTGTTCTTGGATCTTGAAGCTGTCTTTAGCAGGCTGAGTAGGCTCCTTTTGAGAATAAATAGATCCTGGTATTTTACATTATTGTACGGCGTTGTGTGCCAGATACATTCTTCTAATTAAGCATCTGTTCAGATTTGTCAGGAAAACAGCTTTGTGTTGAGAGGTTATTTCTGTTTATCTAAGTTACCTTCTGCTAGCCTTTTGATAGCACACAAAGCCAGTGTGCAAGCATGCATACCTGACTTGACTTTTCAGAAGGGGAAATGAGTCAGAATAGCCATGATGCAATGTTAGAAATATAGTAAAGTGCCAACTGTTGCTGCTGTTGTCTGTCTTCATTGTTGGATAGGAAAGAGAGATGGAGAGAGGAGGGGAAGACAGAGGGGGAGAGAAAGACAGGCACCTGCAGACCTGCTTCACCGCCTGTGAAGTGACTGCCCTGTAGGTGGGGAGCCAGGGGCTCAAACTGGGATCCTTACACTGGTCAAAGGAAAAAATAGGGAGTCGGGTGGTAGCGCAGTGGGTTAAGCGCAAGTGGCACAAAGCGCAAGGACAGGTGTGAGGATCCCGGTTCGAGCCCCCAGCTCCCCACCTGCAGGGGAGTCGCTTCATAGGCGGTGAAGCAGGTCTGCAGGTGTCTGTCTTTCTCTCCCCCCTCTGTCTTCCCCTCCTCTCTGCATTTCTCTCTGTCCTATCCAACAAAAATGACATCAATAACAACGATAATAGTAACCACAACAAGGCTACAACAACAAGGGCAACAAAAGGGAAAATAAATATGAAAAAAGGAAAAATCGATTCTTTTCTTTTTGTTCTCTCATTACACATCTTTCACATTTGGAAATAGATACTTTCTATCTAAAATAGTGTCTTCACTTTTTCTTGTCTCTTTAAACCCTTATCCTTCTTAGTTTACAAAACAACCTGTGATTCCATCTCAGACATTCTTACGATTAAAGTGGATCTGTTTTTTTTCAGCCCTTAATGCAAGAGCTTCATAATATCCCCCCCACACACACACACCCTTTCATCAAGACCCCTAAATGAAAAACAGGGCTGCCCCCCCCCATCAAGTCTGCGACCTTGGCCTCGTGTTCACTGCTAAAGAGTCACACACTTATAATCAGATTTTCATTTTTCACTTCAAAAAACCTCTGCTGGGGCAGTGTGCTCTGGCTTCTTCTACCTCTCACAAGATACATCAAAGATACAAGCAAAGATACACAAGATATAGCAAAGAAAGGAAACCAGTAGACTTTGCCCTTCTTCATGAAACTGTTTCGTCACTCTACTCCTGGGAGGCGTGGCGTTGTTAGATGAATAGAATTTGGAAGTAGTCCTGGGTTTAAGTCAACTCTACTCCAGGCTATTTGTGTGTCTTCAGGCATATGCAACTTCAGTTTACTCTGTCATAAAAAATAAATAAGCACAGATAGCGCGAAGCGCAAGGACTGGCGTAAGGATCCTGGTTCAAGCCTCTGGCTCCCCACCTGCAGGGGAGTCTCTTCACAGGTGGTGAAGCAGGTCTGCAGGTGTCTGTCTTTCTCTCCCCCTCTCTGACTTCCTCTCCTCTCTCTGACCTGTCCAACAATGACAACATCAACAACAACAACGATAAACAATAAGGGCAACAAAAGGGGGAAAAATAAATAAAATGAATGACTTAAAAAAATGAGTAAGTAGGACAGAGAAACTGAGAGGAGAAGGGGAAATAGAAAGGGAGAGAGACACCTGCAGGCGGGGGCTGGGCTTGAACCCAGGTCTTTGTGCACTGTAATATGTGCGCTAACTGGGTGCACCATCTCCCATCCTGACAGTGCTCGTATTTTTATGAACTCTGAGCTGAATAGTAATTCAGTTCATGCTTTTTATATGTAAAGAAAACGTGACAGACATCTAGTCTTGGGTTTTGTTTCTCAGATTCTTCTCTCCCTCAGTATTCTCTTCCTCTTGTGACCAATAAATCAAAATAGCATGGTGCCATTAAAAATGGAGAAGAATCTAGAGGGGCCTGGTGGTAGCACACTGGGGTAGGGCCACATGGCATGAAGCGCAAGAACCAGTGTGAGGATCCCAGTTCAAGTCCCGGCTCCCCACCTGCTATAGGGGCGGTGAAGCAGGTCTGCAGGTGTCTGTCTTTCTCTCCCCCTCTCCGTCTTACCCTCTTCTCTCCATTTCTCTCTTCTCTCCATTTCTCTCTGTCCTATCCAACAATGACGACAGCAGTGGCAACAATAACAACAGCAAAAAGGGCAACAAAATGGGAAAAATGGCCTCCGGGAGCAGTGGATTCGTAATTCAGGCACCGAGCCCCAGCGATAACCCTGGAGGCAAAAAATAAATTAAAAAAAATAGAGAAGATGTAGCCGATGAGCATATGGAGACTTGCTGGTGCAGAAAACTTTATCCAAGCCAGCACACTTCACTCCTAGAGTATTTCCTTAGGAAGGTAAAGTCGCTTGTTCAAGATTAAATGCATGTTTATACCGTATTCCCTTCTTTACTCACTAGGTGAGGCTGCACAGTGAATCAGTTTAGCCAAGAGTCTGACAGCTCACACTCAAATCTGTGGCCTAAATTTCTAAGATCTTGGTGACCTTGAGGAAATTAGTTACTAGCCTCTCTGACTCCAGCTTTTTTATCCTTAGAGTGGGGTAAGAATAGTATCAACCTCATACATTTGTGAAGACAATGAGTTAATCCCTTTAGAATAGTACTTGAGGGAGTCAGGCGGTAGCACAGTGGGTTAAGTGCAAGGACTAGAGTGAGGATCCCAGTTCGAGCCCCCAACTCCCCACCTGCAGGGGAGTCACTTCACAAGCGGTGAAGCAGGTCTGCAGGTGTCTGTCTTTCTCTCCCCCGCCTCTGTCTTCCCCTCTTTGTATTTCTCTCTGTCCTGTCCAACAACGACAATATCAATAACTACAACAACAACAAAAAAAAAACAACCAGGACAACAAATAGAAATAAATATTTAAAAATAATAATAATACTTGAAACAAGAAGGCCATCACTAGAGGCTTTTTTTGTTTTGTTTTTTACCAGAGCACTGCCCAGCTCTGGCTTAATGCTGCACAGAGGTTGAACCTTGGACTTTGGAGCCTCAGGCATGAGTCTCTTTGCATAACCATTATGCTGTCTACCCCTATCCCGTCACTAGAGTTCTTACCCTTTTGTTTTTTCTACTGTTCCATTATTAGAAATACTAGGTCCAGGGAGTCAGGGTGGTAGTGCAGCGGGTTAAGCACACATGTGCAAAGCACAAGGACCGGCGTAAGGATCCCAGTTCAAGCCCCCGGCTCCCCACCTTCAGGGAAGTTGCTTCACAGGCGGTGAAGCAGGTCTGCAGGTATCTGTCTTTCTCTCCCCCTCTGTCTTCCCCTCCTCTCTCCATTTCTCTCTGTCCTATCCAACAATGACATAAATAACAATAATAACTACAACAATAAAACAAGGGCAACAAAAAGGAATAAATAAGTATTTAAAAAGAAGAAATACTAGGCCCAAAGTTTAATATATAAGATCCCCCGAATTTGCGACTCACAACAACAAATATATATATATATATATATATGTTTTGTCTTAAATTAAGAAATCTTATCACCAGAAAATATCAGTTCTTTTTTTTTTTTTTTTTTACTCGTTACTTATTGGATAGAGACAGCCAGAATTTGAGAGGAAGAGGGAGGTAGAGAGGAAGAGACATAGACACCTGCAGCCCTGCTCCACCAGTTGTAAAGCTTTCCGCCTGCCGGTGGGGACCGGGGGCTCCAACCTGGGTCCTCAGGCATCAACACATGTACTCAACCAGGTGTGCCACCACCTGCCCCGATATGTCAGTTCTTAAGATTTGTGGAAGACAAATACAAAGATTAAAAAAATGCCAAGTTAAGCTTTAACAGCTTGATTCTGGTGATTCCGGGTCATCTGCAGAGCATTTCACTTTTTCTTTTTTCCTCACCCATCTGACTTTCATTATAAGAATCTCTGTGGGCAACAGAAAAGAAATGGAATCTGCGTTTGTCTTTTCCCCAGTGTCCTGTTCTAAAATGCGGGTGATGGTGCCTGCCTCGTTGCACTGCTGTAGTGTAGGAGGGTTCCACATGCTGGAAGTCAGGCACAAGTTTGACAAAATGTCCATTATCATTTTTGAGGCCTTCTAGAACGTTCAGAGTCTAAACCTGGAAACAGAAATGAGGAATGATCATAAATAAATGACAGAGCAGTCAGAAAGGCTCATTCGGGACATCAAAAGAGCTTCAAAGGTTTCTGGGCAGATCAGGAGACTGTCTGAGAGAGGCATTTCTGCGCCAAGTGCACAGGGTGCTAATTTAGGTCAGTATGGCTCTGAGAGAACTTTCCCCATCAGGTGTGTGGGGGTAGGGCTGGAGGGAGTTGTTTACTTACCCGCTTAGCCTAGAAAACTGTGTTTTCAACCAGCATGCTCCATGAAAATGAAGTTAAAGCCCTTTATGTCTTCATGGATGAGAACTAGGAGTCTCTGCTTGGCATCTGACTTTTCCTAAAACCAACTCACTGAGTATTTGAGGCTGTTGATGGCTTAGCTTTTATTAAGTAGTTTCTATGACATCCTCTTTCTGGTTTAATCTAACACACATGATTCCTTTAAGCTCCTTTGGTCACCTGGGTTGCTTCCAGGTTTTGCCTGTTACAAATTGTGCTGCTAGGGTAGCGCAGGATGACCAGCCCAATAGTCATGCAAACAGATTCTCCCACACCTGAGGCTCCAAAGTCCCAGGTTCTGTCTCCTGCACTCAGCATAAGCCAGAGCTGAACAGTGCTCTGGTGAAAATGAATAATTATTTTTTTTTTTTAAGTGCTGCTGTGGGGGGTCAGGCGGTGGCGCAGTGGGTTAAGCACATATGGCGCAAAGCGCAGGGACCAGCATAAGTAAGGATCCCGGTTCGAGCCCCTGGCTCCCCACCTGTAAGGGAGTCGCTTCACAGGCAGTGAAGCAGGTTTGCAGGTGTCTGTCTTTCTCTCCCCTTCTCTGTCTTCCCCTCCTCTCTCCATTTCTCTCTGTCCTATCCAACAACGAACAACAACAACAAGGGCAACAAAAGGGGGGCGGGGGAAATGGCCTCCAGGAGCGGTGGATTGCAGGCACCGAGCCCAGCAATGACCCTGGAGGGGAAGAAAAAAAAAAAAGAAAGAAAGAAAGCAAAACATGCTGCTGTGAACTTGGGTAAACACGGATCTTTTTTGGATGGATGCGCTTGGTTCCTTAGGATCTGTTTCCAGGAGAGGAATTGTGGGGTCCATTTCTAGCCTTCCAGAAGGGCTCTTTGAGTAAACCCTTCTTCCATAGAACTTAAGTTGAGCCCCTGAGTGTTTTTCTTATTTATATATTCATGAGAGCGGTGGAAGCCAGAGCCGTGATCAGCTCTGGCTAATGGCTGTGCAGGGGATTAAGGCTGGCACCTCTTGGAGCCTCTGTCATGCAAAAGCCCATCCCCCTGGGCCTGGGTTGTAGTCATCAGTCTACTCACTGAGATTGTAGTCTTCATTTGACTAAACAGACTCTTACTCTTTTTTTTTAATTTATTTCATTTTTTACTAGTGATTTAATATTGATTTACAAAATTACAAGATAGCAGGTATAATCCCACAGAGTTCTGGATCCCGTCCCCTCCATTGGAAACTGCATTAGTTCTCCCAAGGTGACAGATAAGGGTTGACTATTTCGGTAACAATCTGTCTATATTTTTACCCATCCCCCCCATGGTTGTGCCTTCTCTTCCTTCCTGTAGACTCTTACTCCTCTCCTCTGTCATTTTGTTTTGTTTTTCTGTTAAAAATAGAGATGTGTTTATAATCACATGGTGGCAGAATTACCACTTCCCGATTTTGAATATTAACACCCTTTTATTTTTACTCATGGGGCTGTGGTTACAAGTAGCCCTAGTGTAGGACTGCTTAACTGGATAAACTGTTTGAGTTGGGGAAGAAAGTATCCAACATACCCAGACTCAGAAGCATTCTCGGAGATTATTGCCCCATCAGAACAAAACTTAACTTGCTCTGTTTCAAGGGATTCTTGCACAAAGGTGGTTTCAGTGTCATTTGGCTCTGAAAAGCAGACTCGTTCAAGAACTGAAAGCGAAATCAGTGGATTAACCAGCTTTTCCTCAGTCACAGGTGTGAGATGCAGGGTAACCTAGCTTCGTTTTCGGCAGCTTTTCGTATTGCAGCTGCAGTTTACTGCAGGGACCTCACCTGCCCTGCCCCGGCCCGGCCTGGCCCAGGATCGTAAACATGCCTTTTGGTATCCCATTGGTTTCTACAGCGGCTTTCTATTTATAAAAGTCCGTCACGAGTGTTTCGCCACCCCTCCAGAGGCTGAATCACATCGTCTGACCTAAGTGCCGTCTCAGGTCCTGAGGTGGAGCTGAGCTGGTGCGCCAGCCAACGGGCAGGCTGGGCCTTGGGCTGCTCCAGGCTGGGGACCTGGCTTCCGAGCAGTCGGAAAGGAGTCCTTGTCTGCGCTGTCTCTAGTTTGGGAATTTTGGTAGCATCCCTGTGGGCTGTTTTTCTTAGCTGTGAAAATTGTGTGAAGTGTATCGTTGTGAAAAGTTTGTTTTCTCTGAGAAGCATAAAAGGTAATATACAGACATAGAAATTTGGTTTTTAAAGTTATCTCAACTTTTGAAGGACTGAATTGAAAAAAGAACAATGATACATGATGCTTTGTCTACTAGTGTCAAAAATGAATAAGAATTGAATGGGGTAAGGGAATTTTCAGAGTAATGTGTTCACACTAAGTCTTTGTGAACGCTAAAATAGTCAGGACCCGATTTTCTGAATTAGATTTTTGCCTGTTTGAAGTTAAGGTTGTTTCCGCCGTTCCATTTAAAAACTTCTAGGACAGTGTTCTTTTAAAGCTGTTCACACTTGTCGATATGCTTAGTGAATGAAATTTGAAGTGATTTAAAAAAAAAATACTAAACTTGTACTATGAATCGCAAACACTAGATAGATTGAAGTAAATGAGGGAGTAGAGATATTGATATTGATGAACTTCTGTTTTGTTTTGTTTTTTTCCCCTCTTGGGTTTTAGTGACTTCGGTTCTAACAGATATAAAGTGAAATCATTACAGATCACATCATTATTGCTTTGCTTCACCTTTATTTTGTTTTTACTCACAGGTGTTGACTTTAAAATCAAAACAGTAGAACTACGAGGAAAGAAAATCAGGTTACAGATCTGGTAAGTGGGGGAGCCTGCACCCACAAGTGACTCTGTGTGCTTAACAGTCCATGCGCTTGGCTCCTGGCTACTAAAATTGTTTGAGCTGGTTTGTTTCATCTACTTTCTTCTCTCTCTCTCTCTCTGTCTGTCTGTCTGTCTCTCTCTAACAGAATAAGTGGTGCTTTCATCAAGAGAGAATTTAGATAAGGGTCTGCTTGTTGCATACTCCATTTACAGGAGATGTAGAAAGAATGTTATTTTAGGGACTGGGTGGTGGCACACTGGTTGAACGCACATGTTAACAATATGCAAGGACCCAGGTTCAAGCCCCTGGTCCCCACCTGCAGGGGGAAGCTTTGCCAAGTGGTGAAGCAGGGCTGCAGGTGTTTCCCTCTCTCTCTTTCTCTCTCTCTCTATATATCTATCTCTTTATCTCCCCCACCCCTCAATTTATGACTATCTCTATCCAATAAATAAATAAATAAGGATTTAAAAAAGTTTTTGTAAAGAATGTTATTTTAGCGATAGCCAGTCACCTGACATAATGTCAGAATCATCATCACCAGAGTGATCTCTCCAGTGCTGCTCTCCATGCGCTTGGTGTCTGTTTGATGACATCCGTAGAAACCCCAGCATACCCCTAATCACATCTGCCGCGCCTGCAAATCCTAGGCAGGCCTCCTCCTATGGTGCAGGGATCACCCTCGATGGCCAGTGGCGCGCTCGTGCGTGTGCACGTCCGGCTCTTGACTCCGTAGAACATGAGTCCACAGCCACTTCCCCACATCCTGGTCATGACCAGAGCTAAGGCAGAAGCAGGTGTTAGATCTGTTTCCAGTGATAAGGGTTTTTCTGTGGGCGTTCAATAGCTCACCTGTTGCGTAAAGAAATTCCTTGGAAGAGCTTCTGTTGAGTGTACAAGTTACCAGGTTCATGTCCCCAGCCCTCACCTTACAGCAGGGGAAACTTCACAAGCAGTGAAACAGGGCTGCAGTTCTCTCTCTCTCTCTCTCTCTCTCTTTCTCTTTCTCTCTCCCTCCCCCTCTCCCTCTCTTCCCACCCCCTCTTAATTTCCTTCTAGCTATTCAAATAAAATAAGTAAATTTTTTTAAACAAAAGAAGAAACCCTTAGGCAGAGAAAGGATTATTCTGGTGGTGGTTTAAAAGCTATGGGGCAGGGGCCGGGCAATGGCACGCCTGGTTAAATACACACATTCCAGTGTGCAAGGATCTGGGTTCAAGCCCCTGGTCCCCACCTGCAGGGGGAAAGCTTCTTGAGTGGTGAAGCAGGGCTGCAGGTGTCTCTCTGTCTCTCTCCCGCACTATTTCCCTCTCCCCTAACAATTTCTCTCTGTCCCTGTTCAAAATAAATAAAGATTTAAAAAAAAAAAAAACAAAGCCAAGGGGCTCTGTAAGCACTCTGGTCTTTAACCGTCCGCTGTAGCTTCTTCCTCAGCTTCCTAACCCTTCTCGGCAGGTCACCAGCTCTGAGTGTTTGTCCACCGTGTGTGTGTGTGTGCTTTCATCCGCGTGAATCACTGCCTCATCTGTGGCACCATCGGTCACCTAACGCTTGAATGTTAGTGCCATGTGCCTTCACTCCATCCGTGTCCATGTCTGTGGCACCGCTGCAGCCGAACTACCTACTGGAGGTGTCTGAGGTAATGTCTCCTTTCGGTCCTCTGTGACTTACCTGACCCACTTTAAGGACTTGGGGTAGTGGTGCTGGGTGGGTGTGTGTGTGAGTGTGTGTGTGTATGTGAGTGTAAGTGTGGTGTGTGTGTGTGTGTGTGTGTGTGTTTTGACTTGATTATATTATAAAATATTGATTTCTTGTCTAAAGATTTAGCGAGAAAGTGAGATTTTTTTTCTTATTCTATTAGCTCATGGATGAAAAAGACAACACATTTTGTTTTGTATATTATTACAGGGTGTAAATTTTTATATTTTATTAATGAGAAAGAGAGAGAGAGAGCCAGACAACCAGACATCACTGTGGATTGGACTTGGGGCCTCCTGCTTGAGAGTCCAATGCTTTATCCACTGCGCCACCTCCTGGACCACCTGGGTGTTTGTTTCCATTTTTTATTTGTGCTTAATAGTGGGTTACAAGACTGTAAGATTACAGAATATAGGTCCACACCAGGCTGGGTTTTTTGTTGTTGTTGTTGTTTGCTCCACAGTAGCCACAAACTGCCTTTCACATGAGCTGCTCTTTGTAATTACAAGCTCTTCAAGGTGAAGAACATTCGTAAAGGAGTCTAGGTGTAGCCACCTCTGTCGCTGGCCCCCTGCAAAGAGACTGCATTTTGATGACGGCGGGGGCGGGGGGGGGGGTTTTTCTTCACCCCAGCAAAGGGCTTCACGGGGATAGTTCCCTGCTTGGCCATGTGCAGGACCCAGGCCTGAGCCCAGCCTCTGCCACACTGAAGGAACATGCAGTGATGTGACTTCTCTCCTCTCTGCCTCTCTGTCTCTCTCTCTGAAGGAAAAAAAAAAAAAGTCAGCCCAGAACACTGAAGCCCCAAAGTTGACCAAATAAATAAATGATGCTGTCAGTGGCCTTGAAAGATGTCTCTTGGGGCCAGGTGGTGGCGCACTTGGTTGAGCACACATGTTACAATGCGCAAAGACCCAGGTTCAAGTCCCTGGCCCCCACCTGCAGAGGGAAAGCTTCACAAGTGGTGAAGCAGTACTGCAGGTGTCTCTCTGTCTCTTTCCCTCTCTATCACCCCCTTCCCTGTCAATTTCTGACTGTCTCTATCCAGCAAATAAATAAAGATTAAAAAAAAAATTTTTTTTTAAAGAAAGATGTCTCTTTTTAAAATTTAATTATTTAAATTTTTTTTCTATTTATTTTCCCTTTTGTTGCCCTTGTTTTTTGTTGTTGTTGTTGTTGTTGTTATTGATGTTGGACCGTTGTTGAAGAGGACAGAGAAATATGGAGAGAGGGGAAGAGAAAGACAGACACCTGCAGACCTACAGTGAAGCGACTCCCCTGCAGGTGGGGAGCCGGGGATTCGAACTGGGATCCTTAACATCGGGTCCTTGTGCTTTGTGATACCTGAGCTTAACCCGCTGCACTACCGCCCAACTCCCAAATTTAATTATTTTTAAATATCTTATAATACTTTTGGTATATTTATAGAACCAAGAACCTGATAGGGGAATGGGAGACGGAGAGGGAGACGGAAAGATACCTGTAGCCCGGCTTCACCACTTGAGAAATCTCCCCTCTGCAGCTGGGGACTGGGGACTTGAACCCATCCTCCTCGCACACGGGAACGCGTGTGCTGAACCAGGTGTGCCAGCATAGAATTTTTATTTAGTTAGTTAGTTAATACTTTGCTTATTTTATCTTTATGAAAGAGAGATACAGCAAGATAATAAAGTGACCAGAGCACTACACCGTTCTGGTTGATGGTAGTGCTGGGGATTAGACCTGGGAGCATGGTGTGAAAGTTAAATGTTTTATTAGTGAGGGAGGAAAACCAAGAATCACTCTGACACATATAATGCCAGGCATCAAGCTGTGTATTTCATGCTTGAGAGTCCAGCGCCACTAACACTTCTTAATATGTTAACTGAACAGTTTTCATCTCGAGCAAGTGGGTCTCCCTAGATCTGTGACTTCTGTGATGGTGCCATCAGACTGGGTGCTTACGGAGTGAGTCTCGCTGATTCACTGAATTTTTTTACTTATTTACTTACTTACTGAATTTATTGAAAAATGGATGACAAGTTCTTGTGATTGGGGCCAGGCGGTGGTGCACCTGGTTAAGCACTCACATTACAGTGCACGAGGACCCGGGCCCCACCTGCAGAGAAAGCTTCACGAGTGGTGAAGCAGGGCTGCAGGTGTCTCTCTGTCTCTGTCTCCTCCCCTCTCAATTTCTCTCTCTGTCCAATAATACATAAAAAACAATATCTTTTCTTTTAAAAAGAAAGAAAAGAGACTTTAGTCGTCAGAAACACACCCCTGAACGCTTGCTAGCTACTTGCTAGGCACATAACATTCTAACTATAAGATTTTTTTTATGTAAGTTTTTAATTTTGTTTTATTTATTCCCTTTATGTTGTCCTTGTTGTTTTTTCATTGTTGTAGTTATTGTTGTTGTTGTTATTGGTGTCGTCGTTGTTGGATGGGACAGAAAGAAATGGAGAGAAATGGGGAAGACAAGAGGGGGAGAGAAAGACAGACACCTGTAGACCTGCTTCACCGCCTGTGAAGCAACTCTGCTGCAAGTTGGGAGCCCGGGGCTAAAACCAGGATTCTTACTCCGGTCCTTAACCCGCTACGCTACCACCCGACTCCCTGGAAGTTTTTTTTAAAGGGGGGGACACACCTTTTTCTGTGTTACTGCTATCAGCAAGTGAAAGTATTTGTGTCATGCTCTATTTAAAGCAACCGTGGCTTATTCTGGATCAGGATCAGTCTGTGTAGTTGCTGTCATCCTCTCTGTTGTCACTTTACTGTCACCGGTTGAGGATGTTCCAGGAGCCAATGTTGCAGGAGAGTGTTGAGAGAGCCAGCTGACTGTCTACTGACTTTGTGCTCTGTGCACTTAACCCGCCGCACTACTGCCCAGCCCCTGTGCTCTCTCATCTTGTAGACTTCCGATCCCATGTAGACAGTTGCCAGTCAGTTTTCATAGAAAGACCTGTCTGTGCGTGTGTATGTGTATTTTTATCTATTTTATTTATTTTTCACTAGAGGGTAAAAAACAGAAGAGACACCTCCATAATCCTTGGACCCTCAGGAAGCCTCCCCTCTGCGGGTGGGGCTGGGGTCTTGAACCCAGGTCTCTGCTCATGACCATGTGTGCACTGCCACCTGACAGCAGAGGGTTCTGAGGTCCCCTAGAACAAAGCAAATGACTCTACCGGACGTGAAAATGCATTTACAAATGAGCTTTTTTTTGTGTACCATAATAATGCATCCTAAATACAAACTGGCCTAAAGGAAGCCAGAAGTGATAGCAGAACTGCTAGAGGTATCTTCAGGGACATCGTGTCACAAAATACATGGCAGGGAAGGGGTTCTAGTCTACAGAGTCCCAACACTGGTCGGCTGTGTTGGTTAAAGGCCATGAAAGGAGACTTAACTCGTAGAATTAGCATTCGTCTCATCGTTGATAACTGCCCGCTGTAGGTAGTATTATATTTCCTGTCACTTGACATGTCAGGAACCTGAGTTCAGTTCAGAAAAGTTAGGTTCTTAGGGCTAGGGGTATAGCATAATGGTTATGCAAAGAGACTTTCATGGTTATGCCTGAGGCTTTCAAGTCCCAGGTTCAATCCCCCCACACCACCATAAGCCAGAGCTGAGCAGTGCTCTGGTAAAAAAGAAAAAAGAAAAGAAAGGAACAAAAAAGTTAGGTTCTTCAAAGAATCAAAAATGGTGCCTTTCTGCTGCTCCCCAGACAGGATTTACTGCAGTGTCCTTGCAGGAATGACACGGTACATGTACTTGTTATTATGCCAGTGGATAGAAGCACACTCCTAGAAACATCGACTTGGACACAGTGCTCACAGCTAAAACCTGAACACTGTAATAGCAGCTCACTGCTTTACACATCTTTGTTT
Organism: Erinaceus europaeus; assembly: GCF_950295315.1. NCBI lineage: Eukaryota > Metazoa > Chordata > Mammalia > Eulipotyphla > Erinaceidae > Erinaceus > Erinaceus europaeus. The sequence continues at coordinate 119,110,205 of NC_080171.1, read as the reverse complement.
TTTATATAGAGTCTTTTTCTTTCTTTCTTTCTTTCTCTCTTTTTTTTTTCCCAAGAATTTATTTATTCACAAGAAAGATGAGGAGAGAGAGAGAGAGATCGACCAGACATCACTCTCGTACATGTGCTGTTGGGGATTGAACGCAGGACCTCATGCTTGGGAGTCCAGTGCTTTATCCACTGCACCACCTCCCAGACCATTTTCTTTAATTCTAATATCACATCTTTGCTTTTTAAATAATACTCATATTATTTATTTGTAAATTTCCGTCTCTTTATTTTTTATGAGAAGAGCAGACCAGGACCCTGGTCGGTTCTGGCATGTGGTGGTGTCAGGGCCCGAGTCAGAGGCTGACGGGGACTCCGGCGCCCGTAACCCTTAGTCTGTGTCTCCATTCTGCTCCTTCAGAGTGCAGGCGATTCAGAGCATAGATTCTTCTAGAATCACATGTATGACTTGTGAGGAGGAAGTCAGGTGCACTTGGGTAATTTGTTCTATTCAGTTACCGTGGGCGAGTGTGTGTGTTTATTTATCTATTTATTTTTAACCAAAGCACTCATCAGCTCTGGCTTATGGTGGTTGGTGCAGGGGGACTGAACCTGGGACTTTGGAGCCTCAGGCACAAGAGTTTTTTTGTATAACCATTATGCTACCTACCCCCACCCTTACCTTATACATTTATGATTTAAATTCTAGAACGTAAAAATATTATACTAATATTAGCTTAAGTATGCCCTTTAGGGAAAAATGAAGAAATCAGAATTTATTTAAAAAAAAAAAAAACTGCCACCACGGTTATCATTGGGGCTTGGTGCTGGCACTACAAATCCGTCACCTCGGTGGCCATTTTTCCTCCCCCCCCTTTTTTTTTTTCCTATTTTATTTGACAAGATGGAGAAATTGAAAGATGAGAGGCAACAGAGAAAAAGACACCCACTGAACTGCTTCACGGGAGTTGGGCGGTAGTGCAGCAGGTTAAGTGCATGTGGCACAAAGTGCAAGGACCATATAAGGATCTCTGTTCGAGCCCCCGGCTCCCCACCTGCAGGGGAGTCGCTTCACAGGCGGCAAAGCAGGTCTGCAGGTGTCTGTCTTTCTCTCTCCCTCTTTGTCTTCCCCTCCTCTCTCCATTTCTCTCTGTCCTATCCAACAATGACGACATCAATAACAACAACAATATCAATAACAAAAAAGGCAACAAAAGGGAAAATAAAAAGTTTTAAAAAAAAAAAGAAGAAGAAGAACTGCTCCACTTGTCATGAAGCATCCCCTCAGGTTGGGGGCAGAGGCTCAAACCCTGGTCCTAGTGCATAATAGCACGTGCGCTCAGCCCGTGATGAATCAGGATAAATTGTCACATTGGAAAGACAGTTAACAACAACAAAAAGACATTAACAAAAATTTTTAAAAAGCACTTTGAAGATTTTTCTGTGGGGGGCCAGGTAGTGGTGTACTTGGTAGAGTGCACACATTACAGTCACAAGGACCTGGGTTCAAGTCTCTGGTCCCCACCTGTAGGGGGAAAGCTTCACAAATGGTGACACAGTGCCAAAGCAATGCTCTCTTTCTCCTCTTTACCTCCCCCTTCCATATCAGTTTCTCTCTGTCTCTATCCAGAATAAATTCACAAACAATACCTTTTAAAACAATGAATAGTTTTTAAAAAAAAATTTTTTTTTTCTGTGTACAGAACATTCAGTATCTTTAGTTAGATTATTGTGAAATCCACCAGCTTCCACCCTACCAACCATGACTGTCTCTTTTTTTTTTTTTTTTTTGCCACCGCACAATCTCACAGTTTTCTTATTTTTTAGAATGTTGGTTTGAAAGAAATTGGCACTTGCTTATGTTTTGGTCTGCAAGTCACTAACTCTGCCTAGCAGCACTCACTGCTGCTCCTGACACAAATGAGAGGAGTTGCCTGGGGTCTTGAATGGAAGCATCCAGTCTGCTTTGGAGTATGGAGTTGCTTCCTCTGGCTAATGGTGCGGGGACCACCCTGTGCTGCTATTCCTTAGGGACACGGCAGGGCAGGAGCGATTCAACAGCATTACCTCAGCTTATTACAGAAGTGCCAAGGGGATCATACTAGTCTATGATATCACCAAGAAGGAGACATTTGATGATTTGCCAAAATGGATGAAGATGATTGACAAGGTAGGTGTTGCCTTTTCTCACGGGTGTATTTATTTACCTGTGGCTATTTGACTTGGGTGAAGTCTTTGCTTGTGGATTACTAATTCTTAGGAAAGGAAGACAGAGGAATCATATTTATAAGATGTTCACTTACTTGTCAGACATCATCTACTGCATGTGACAACATCCCAAGAGAAAATCTATTCTTGAATTGTAGATGGGAAGGAAAATCTATTCTGAATCGACTTATACATAATAAAAATGGGGTTTTTAATTGGGTACCTTGAACTGACTTTCCCCTTTTTTTTTTGCTCTTGTTGTTTTTATTGTTGTTGTTGGATAGGACAGAGAGAAATGGAGAGAGGAGGGGAAGACAGAGAGGGGGAGAGAAAGACAGACACCTGCAGACCTGCTTCACAGGTGGTGAAACGACTCCCCTGCAGGTGGGGAGCCGGGGGCTCGAACCGGGATCCTTACGCCGCCATGTGTGCTTAACCCACTGCCCCACCGCCCGACTCCCGAACTGTGACTTTAAAGCCCAATATGTTCATTCCAATATGCTCGGCTGCTGTGGACTTGAACATAAGACATTTTTGCTTCTGCAAAAATTTTCCCTTGGGGGTCAGGCGGTAGCACAGTGGCTTAAGTGCAGGTGGCGCAAAGCGCAAGGACAGCAGAAGGATCCCAGTTCGAGCCCCCAGCTCCCCACCTGCAGGGGAGTCACTTCACAGGCGGTGAAGCAGGTCTGTAGGTGTCTGTCTTTCTCTCCCCCTCTCTGTCTTCCCCTCCTCTCTCCATTTCTCTCTGTCCTATCCAACAATGGCATCAATAACAACAGCAATAATAACCACAACAACCTTAAACAACAAGGGCAACAAAAGGGGAAAAAAATAGCCTCCAGGAGCAGTGGATCCATAATGCAGGGACCGAGCCCCAGAAATAACCCTGAAGGCAAAAAAAAAAAAAATTCACTTGACGCTCATTGTATTTAGAAGCTAGGACATTTGAACCTAGCAATGCTTGCCTCTTTAAGGTATGTTAGGGCCGGAGTCACCAAGGCTACAGAGATGCCCCAAGCCCCCAGCAGTCCTGCTCTCAGCAGCCTGAAAGCTCCGTGTGGGACCAAGTTGTAGGAATATTTGCTAGATGGCTTCAGTGAGTGGCAGGGCAGCAGTAGCAGCAGGTTTTCAGACATCTTTAGGCTCCCAGACCTGCCCCCTGCCAGCTGTCTGTCCCTCAGGCCTGGCTCTGAGCTCAAGATGTCTGGCCACTGGATCCTGAGTTCCTGCCTGCTAAACCCACAGTAGGTGCCCAAGGGAATTAGGAAGGGCCAGTGCTTGTTACTGAGGAACATTTTCAGCGTAATGAAAACTAGAAGCAGTGACCTCTGTCCCTTATTCACCTCTTCAGCTGGTGAAACAGCCAAGGCCTTTAGAGCTCCTTTCCTCTCCCTCTAATGCTCCCATCTCTCTCTATAAATATTTTTTAATGTGGTAAGCAATTTTATTATCTTAGAATATATATTTTGTGGGGTTGGGATACACAAACAACCAGAAATTAAATCCGAAATACTCAGGAAGGAAGGAGAGATGGGTCAGATAAGTGTTCAACGGTACAGTGTTGCCTAGGCCATATTTTCCCTTTTTTTTTTTTTTAATATTTATTTATTTTCCCTTTTGTTGCCCTTGTTTTTTTTTTTGTTGTTGTTGTTATTGATGTCATCGTTGTTGGATAGGACAGAGAGAAATGGAGAGAGAAGGGGAAGACGGGGGGGGGAGAGAAATAGACACCTGCAGACCTGCTTTACCACCTGTGAAGCGACTCCCCTGCAGGTGGGGAGCCGGGGGCTCGAACCAATTCTTATGCCGGTCCTTGCACCACATGTGCTTAACCCGCTGTGCTACCGCCCGACTCCCTTTTCTTGTTTTTCTAATGCCCCTGGAAGTCTTTGTAGTTTCAGTCGCTTACTACACTTTTTCCTGGTGTATTTAAACTCTAATGTCAACTTCTGTTGTTAAGTTGGTGTTAGTTGTATACATAATTTTTTTGTGGGTAGGTGCTATTCTTCTGGTACACTTAAATTGTTCCAGGCACTGTACTCACCCCTTTCTGCGGGGCACTGTTACCCTTACTTGGGCACTGCTGATAGAAAATTTTGATCCCTAAGTAGCTTGACCAAAAAAAAAAAAAAATCATGCTGTCGGATGCCTTTTGCTACAGTCAGACTCAAATAATATTTTTCAGATACACAAACGTAGTGAATTCAAGAGATTTCATTTTAAACAACCAAAAAAGATTTGAACAGGGGTAGGTAGCATAATGGTTATGCAAAGAAACTAAACAAGACAAAAAAAAAGATTTATTTCTGTATTTCTGGTATTAGAGAAAGCTAGAGCTTCACTCTGGCGCCTTTGAAGTGGGGACTGAACTCTCTAGACTTTGTGCTTGAGGGTTCAGTAATTTATCTACTGTGCTATCCTCTGGGATGTGATTTGACTCTTCCTATCATATTTATATAGCTTCATAACTTGGTAACACAGTCATAGAATTAATTAGGAAAATTAATCACTTTAGAAAAGTTGGTAGCCTGACAAAAGCACAGAAGTAAATTTAAATTTCTATTGTTCTTAAGAAAAAAGGATTCATACTCCACTTGGGTTCTGTTTTTTTTTGTTTGTTTGTTTTTTGATATTTATTTATTCCCTTTTTTTTGCCCTTGTTTTTTAATTGTTGTTGTTGATGATGTCGTTGTTGTTAGATAGGACAGAGAGAAATGGAAAGAGGAAGGGAAGACAGAGATGGGGAGAGAAAGACACCTACAGATTTGCTTCCCCGCCTGTGAAGTGACTCCCCTGCAGGTGGGGAGCCGGGGCTCGAACCGGGATCCTTATACGGTCCTTGCGCTTTGCGCCCTACATGCGTTTAACCCGCTGCACCACCGCCCGACTCCCTGTGTTTTACTTCATTGCCTGTGAGAGAGGAAATTTCACATGAGGTAGAGAGGAGGGGTTTCCCTGGCCACACTTTCTAGTTTGAATCTTGGCGCTTTTTTTCCCCCACTAAACATTGTCATATGAGTCTTACTGTGTGATACTGATGGTCTCCAATTTCCTCAGAATAAATCCCGAAGACTGATTGGTAAAAGACATTTGTGTTTACCGGCTGCAGACACTGTAACTGTTGTGTTGTTTTCAAAAATGCTCTAGCAACTGTCTTAACTGTTCTAGTCCTACCTAGAACAAAACAGCTGCTCATTGATTTTTGTGCAGTGGGTAATAATTGAGTAAGCCTACATTTCCTGTTCATGTATGCCAGTGTCCATCTTTCAAATGTGGCTTCTTTTGAAAATCCCACAGTATGCCTCAGAAGATGCAGAACTTCTGCTCGTTGGAAATAAGTTGGACTGTGAAACTGACAGAGAAATCACCAGGCAGCAGGGTGAGAAGGTGAGAGCGCCCGGGGAGAAGTCAGTCACAGGTCTGACTTCTTCGACAGCTGGTAGGCTCTTGTTAGAAAAGAAATTGCTCTTAGTTCAGCTATAAAGTAATTATACAGTTTTTACTCAAATCACAGCCTTCTCACTTGTTTGCTTTTTGGAAGACTTTTCTATTCCTTTGAATCTGTTTTGCCGTGGGGTGGGGCAGTATTTTATTTAGGGAAATTTTGAAGCTGTAAAATTGTGGGAGTTGACTGTACTTATGAACTTTATGTTTGAGCTTGAACGGGAGGTTAGAAACCTTTGGTCCACCCCTTCGTTCCCTTCAAACCAAAGTTCAGGGGTCATCTGGGGGCACAGCCGAAACACCCAGTAGCATGTGCGCATCACCATGAGCAAAGACCTTTGTTCAAACCCATGGTTCCTACCTGCAGAGGAAGGCAGGTTTGTGAGTGGTAGCACAGCGCTGCAGGTGTTTCTCTCTCCACCTCTGTATCTTCTCTCTGCCTCTGTTGGGGGAAAAATACTCCTTGTCCCAGTCATAAGCCTCATGCTCTTAGAGTAGACTGTGTTGCACCCCACACAGAGGAGATAAACATGTTTATTTTAGTTTGCACAGCAGATAACTGGGATGCGGTTCTGTGAAGCAAGTGCCAAGGATAACTTCAATGTGGATGAGATCTTTCTGAAACTTGTCGATGACATTCTAAAGAAGGTAACAATACAAGAGTACTTGTCCATACACTGTGAGAATATTTCATGTGAAACCTGTTGTTTCTTTGGTTAGTTTCTCAGTGAGAGCTTTGTATTTAGACAGGGGAGCACTCACTATTTTTCTCACACTTGAGGTCGAGTGGAGTAGTTGGCTCTGCCAAAGGGTCTGGCTTGCTGTCGTGGCAGCTGTTCCCCACCAGGGGTGTCCGTTGCCCTTAGAACTAGCATCTTTGTATTTCCTCAGACTTGAGCAGAGTTTAGAATGGCTCCAGCCGTACAATGATTTTTTTTTAACTAGACAGACAATTGCTTTTCTTGACTCAGCAGAAGTCCCAGCCCCAGCTTCTCCGTGTCTACTCAGACAGCAGCCGACCGGATGCCTCATCACTGAAGCCTCTGTGTGGTGCTGACTTAGAGGGAGAGTTGCTGGACAGCCTCAGTGAGCAGCACTCATTTCTTACTTCATTTTTTTTTTAATTTAATTTTTATTATTTTTAACCAGAGTACTGATCAGCTCTGGCTTATGGTGGTGTGGAGGATTGAACCTGGGACTTTGGAGCCTCAGGCATGAGTCTCTTTGCATAACCACCGTGCTATCTCCCCCCCCCACCCTGCAGCACTTGTTTCTTCAAACATGTTAGATATACAAAGACTTTTGGGGGGGAGAGTCGGGCGGTAGCACGGTGGGTTAAGCACACGTGGTGCGAAGTACAAGGACCAGCGTAAGGATCCCGGTTCGAGCCCCCGGCTCCCCACCTGCAGGGGAGTCGCTTCACAGGCGGTGAAGCAGGTCTGCAGGTGTCTGTCTTTCTCTCCCCCTCTCTGTCTTCCCCTCCCCTCTCCATTTCTCTCTGTCCTGTCCAACCACGATGACATCAATAACAACAATAACTACAACAACAATAAAAAAACAAGGGCAACAAAAGGGAAAATAAATAAATATTTTTTAAAAATCAAAGACTTTTTTTAGGTGTAGTATTCAAGTTTCTTTTTATTAAGATTGCATATGATCAACTTAGTTCAAACACGGTTGTTGTTGTGTTGTTGTTGTTTTTTTTAAAGACGCTTGTCTAATTGCCAAGACAGATTGCAGCTTTCTTCAGAAATCCTATAATCCATGGAAACATAGAGCCATCCTATTCCTTCTGCCTGTTAATGCACTGCATTCTGATCGCACTGGGCTCTGTGAAAGAGAGAACATGTCCACACAGCCCATCTGGTCTCTTCTGTCACGGGGTGTGAAGGAGGGCGGACAGTGTTCCTTGAACATGGTTTTCTTTTCGGCCTAACGTTCAGTGAGAGAGCTAAAAGTAATTCATCTTTATAGCAGTATGATGTGCAGAGCACTGGTTATTCTGTGTGGCCAAGCCGCATCTATGTTTCCTTTGTCCTCAGATGCCTCTGGAGGTGTTACGGAGCGAGCTGTCCAACAGCATACTCTCCTTACAGCCAGAGCCTGAGATCCCACCAGAACTGCCTCCGCCGAGACCCCACGTGAGATGCTGTTGATTCGCCGCTTTGGAGACGGAATGGAAATGAATCCTGGAAAAGGGGAGAAATTTCCTATCCTGCACTACAATCATCCTGACAATTTCCTGTCGCACTTTGTGATCCAAGTCAGAGCTAGACACTAACTTGTAAATACGCAAATATTGCGATCCTGGGTAAGTTTTGGTTAGAATTCACTTATTTCCCTCCAAATTATATTTCATGCTAAGTTATCCCAGTACCTAGTGTACACACACTGGAAAACAACAGTACTTCCATTACAGAGAACGGGAGAAACAAGAGATGGTTTTGAAATGGATTTAATTGTCCTTGTTGATCATTTGATGAGGATGGAAGATATTCTGATAAGAAGAATGAATGTTGGTGCTTTGCTTACTGTTTTAAAGGAAATTTGTAGGACGGAAGACTTTTTTGTTGGGGAGGGGGCGTAAAGGCTGTCTTAAGTGCTTTTTCTTTATTCACAAGACATTTCCCCCACCTGTAGCATCTTTGAAATATCTGTGCTCTGCCACAGAGCAAAGCCCCACTCATAGCTGACCTTGAAGGTTATTCATTATTGTAAGTAACAGTAGAATATTACTACTTAGAGAATAGGATTTGACTCGGTTCTGAGGCTACAGAATCTCTCTTATGGATTCCTAATGGACAAAGGAAAACCTTATGCTTTTAAGGACTATAAAGACTCAATAAAGGAGTGTTTTGAAACTAGAAGATTTTAAAACAACGCTGCTGTCCTAAACAAATCCTGTTGAAAGGAACTTTAAAGAAATACATTTTACTATATCAAAGAACATACATGTATTTGCCTAAACATTCTATACCTTTGTAATGATAAAGTTTCTCCCCATTATTACATGGTGAAGATTATTCCTATTAAGCCTAAATTGTTTATTTCCCCCCCCCCTTTTTTTTTTCCTGGTCGGAAATGAATTTGTGAACTCTTTGGTATATCTTTTATTAAGCTGCACTGTTTTGTTTAGTCAAGGTAAATAAGTAATTATGTATTTGAATAACTCAGCGTGTCTTGAGTGTTGTGATATGAAAAGCATTGTGGTCTTTCTACACTAATGAAGTGCAAATAAAATTTTGTATTTATGAATGACTTATGAAACTGAGTATAATTTATAATATAATGTCAATATAAATTACATACAGGCCTTTGAAATGCCCACATCTTAATCTCCTGAGTATATGTACATGTAATGTGTCAAGAAAACGTTCTTTTTAACATATACCTACCTTGGGAGTCAGGCAGTAGCATAATGGGTTAAGCACACGTGGCACAAAGCATAAGGATCCCAGTTCCAGCCCCCGGCTCCCCACCTGCAGGGGAGTCGTTTCACAGGCGGTGAAGCAGGTCTGCAGGTGTCTGTCTTTCTCTCCCCCTCTCTATCTTCCCCTCCTCTCTCCATTTCTCTCTGTCCTACCCAACAATGATGACATCAATAACAACAGTAATAACTTCAACAATAAAACAAGGGCAACAAAAAGGGGATAAATAAATACAAATTTAAAAAAAAACAAGCATACACCGACCCACCTTTTGCCGCCCAACAGTTAATCGTGAGCTATACCGGTAACGTGCCTGTCACCTCGCTGTGCTCCACTCTGGAATACTGGGCAGAGCCTCTAAGTAGCACTTGCCAAATTCTCTCATTCTTGCCATGGATTCTGCTGATAAAGAGACTCAGAACTTAACAAGGAGAACACTTGCTTCCCACTTGTCCATTCCTGTCAGTGCCTGGTGGTAACAGCCTCTGGTCATTTCTGGCTTCCAGCTTCCTTCGAGACCCTCAGCTCTATTCCTGTCTCTCCATTCCTCTATCCGCCGCCGCTGCCCCACACTCCTCCAACAATGCCTGCTAGGAACAGGGTTGTTGTGCGGGCACCGAGCCCCAGCCATAATCCTGGTGATAATAACAGCCTGAACCCACGGCCCCTCGGCCTGTGGTGGAGCAGCTGGCAGGCTCACCCTTCTTCAGGTGGGGCTTGTGCAGATCTCTCTGTAGAGCTAAGATGTAGCAACACTGCCTCGGCGTCTTTGTTCCCCCAGCCTTTCAGTTGGTTCTGGTTTCCATAGTTGTTTCCTGCCTTCACTTCCTGTTAGTGAAAAACCATTTGGGGGTCAAGACACTAGTGCACCTGGTTAAGAACTCACATTTCAGTGTGCAAGGACGTGGGTTCAAGCCCCTGGGCTTCTCCCCTGCAGGGGGAAAGCTTCAGGAGTGGTGAAGCAGGGCTGCAGGTGTGTCTCTGTCTCTTTCCCTCTCTATCTCCCCCACTCCTCTCAGTTATTCTCTGTCTCTATCCAATAATAGATTAAAATATTTTTGAAAAGTCATTTAGGGGAGTCGGGCTGTAGTGCAGCGGGTTAAGCGCAGGTGGCGCAAAGCACAAGGACCGGCATAAGGATTCCGGTTCGAACCCCGGCTCCCCGCCTGCAGGGGAGTCGCTTCACAGGCGGTGAAGCAGGTCTGCAGGTGTCTGTCTTTCTCTCCTCCTCTCTGTCTTCCCCTCCCTCTCTCCATTTCTCTCTGTCCTATCCAACAACGATGACAACAACAATAATAACTACAACAATAAAACAACAAGGGCAACAAAAGGGAATAAATAAATAAAAGTTTAAAAAAAAAAAAGGAAAAGTCATTTAGTTCTTAATATAGTGCTGCTTACCTCTACCTTCTGCTGGTGTGTTGGGGTTGAACCAGGGATCTAGAAGTCTCAAGCACAAACGTCTTTTGCATAACTACCATGCTGTCTCCCTACCCCAAACAATATTTCAAACAAAAGGAGAAAAAACTCTTAACAGTTGAGTGAGCCCTCCCAAATTTAGAGAAGTCGGCAAGCCCCCTGAAGAAGGTAATTGTGCTAAGGAAACTGAGAATCTGCTATTAAGAAGTCAGAATTACTGGGGGTCAGGCGGTAGTGCAGCAGGGTGAGCCCACATGGCACAAAGCGCACAGGACAGTGTAAGGATCCCAGTTTGAGCCCCCAGCACCTCACCTGCAGGGAGGGTCGCTTCACAGGCGGTAAAGCAGGTCTGCAGGTCTCTATCTTTCTCTCCCTCTCTCTGTCTTCCCTTCCTCTCATAATTTCTCTGTGTCCTATCCAACAGCAACAACAGTGGCAACAAGGGCAACAAAATGGAAAAATGGCCTCCAGGAGCAGTGGACTTGCAGTGCAGACACGAAGCCCCAGAAGTAATCCTGGAGGCAAAAAAAGAAAAAAAAAATTCCTGGGCAAGCACAGAGGCAGGCCCCCACTAGCACACACTGCTGAGTCTTGCAGAGGTCAGCCATTCAGACTGCAGTGGAAGCCTCACCTTGGGAAGACCACCTTTGATTGTGTTATCTCTTCCAACAGCTAAGTAACCAGTTAGTAAACATTTTAGCAATTGTTCCTAGTTCCCTGTATTAAATCTCTCTTCAAAAATTCATCTTCTGGGTGGGGGTAGATAGTATAATGGTTATGCAAATAAACTGTCATGTCTGAGGCTCCAAAGTCTCAGGTTCAATCCCCTGCACCACCATAAGCCAGAGCTGAGCAGTGCTCTCGCTAAAAAAATAATAATTAAAAAAAAAAATCATCCTTTGTGTTATTTTCCTAATTGCTGGAACATGTGCTTCTATCTTATTGACTCTTAATAATACTTGGTGTTGGGGGCCGGGCAGTAGCCCAGAGAGTGAAATGCACATTGCGTGAAGTGCAAGGACCGGCATAAGAATTCCGGTTTGAGCCCCTGGCTTCCCACCTGCAGAGGAGTCACTTCACAAGTGGTAAAGCAGGTCTGCAGATGTCTGTCTTTCTCTCTCCGTCTTCCTCTCCATTTCTCTCTGTCCTATCCAGCAGCAGCAACAGCAATAATAACAACAGTGATAATCAACAAGGGCAACAAAAGGGGAAAATAGCCTCCAGGAGCAGTGGATTTGTAGTACAGGCACCAAACCCTGATAACCCTAGAGGCAAAAAAAAAAAAAAAAAAAAAAAAAGAATACTTGTGTTGTGGGGTAATGGTGATACAAACACTTTCATGCCTGAGGCTCTGAAATCCCAGGTTCAATCCCCTGCACCATCATAAATCAGAGCTCTGGTTAAATATATATGTTTGCATCAGGAATTATCTTGGGAAATATTCTCAGAAAATTCTCCAAGGTGAGTTTCAGGAATTTTTTTTTGTTGTTGATATTTAGTACTAGATAGAAACAGAAATTTAGAAGGGAGGAGTAGGTAGAGAGGGAGAGAGACAGACAGATACTGCAGCTCTACTTTTCTACTTTACCACTCAGGAAGCTTTTCTCTTGCAGATCAGAACCAGCGGCTTTCCTGACCTTGGTCTTTTTTTTTTTTTTTTTTTTTTTTACAAACTAATCTTAGCTCTTGCATTTGTGACTGAACAGCTGTAACATTTGTAACATTCATGAAAATACCATTCTTATTCCACTGAGCAGTTTTAAGAGTTGAGACAGTACTTTTTTTTTTCTTATGATTTATTTATTGAAGAAAAGGGAACCAACCACAGCCCCCTTTTTTTAAATATATATTTATTTATTTTCCCTTTTGTTGCCCTTGTTGTTTCTCATTGTTATTATTGTTGTTATTGATGTCGTCATTGTTGGATAGGACAGAGAGAAATGAAGAGAGGAGGGGAAGACAGAGAGGGGGAGAGAAAGACAGACACCTGCAGACCTGCTTCACCGCCTGTGAAGCGACTCCCCTGCAGGTGGGGAGCCGGGGGCTCGAACCAGGATCCTTTCGCCGGTCCTTGCGCTTTGCGCCATATGCGCCTAACCTGCTACGCTACTGCCCGATTCCCTACAGCCCTCTTTTTATCAGTATCCACTCTCTAAGAGGTTCTAGTGACTGTGACCAGTTGAGGATCCAGTAGATTTACCATGTGACGAGCTGCAACATTTTGTCTTGTTCAAGAGAAACTTCTTTGAAAAGCAGGTGCAAGTGATACATTGTCTTGTCCGAGATGATGTTCTCATTCCCTTCTCAAAGAAAGAGATAAGTAGAAATGGATATAAAGTGAATTTTCAGTTATTCATATATATGTGGAGAATAAAATGCAAAAAAAATACATAACTAAAAATCACCTAAAGCCACAAAATCTGTACATTTGTGAACATAAAGTTTTTATTTCTTGTCTGTGCACCAGACATTGAGCTCAGACTTACTTTCCATGAAGAATTAATCATGGGGGCTGGGCGGTTACGCACCAGGTTAAGTGCACATAGTACAAAGTGCAGGGACTAGGGCAAGGATCCTGGTTCGAGCCCCCGGCTCCCCACCTGCAGGAAGGTCACTTCACAAGCGATGAAGCAGGTCTACCAGTGTCTTATCTTTCTCCCTCTCTATCTTCCCCTCGTCTTTCCATTTCTCTCTGTCCTATTCAATAAAATGGAAAAAATGGTCTCCAGGAGCAGTGGCTTTGTAGTCCAGGCACCGAGGCCCAGCGATAACCCTGGAGGCAAAAATCAGCACCGTCATCGTGGATTGAATTACTTTGAATGCAGTAGAAAAATATTAGGATTTTTCTGTAAGCAACTTTTTCCTGAGATCTTTGACATGGTGTTCCAAGTTTAAAAGGGAGTCTTACTCAACTACTATAAGCCAATTGAGTAAATATTGAAACTGAGGGATTAATATTAGTTGATAATGCAGCAAAAAGTGAGATTAGTTTTGCTTGTCCATACTTAGTAAAACTTCCAAACGATACTTGGTCTATTATTGTTGGTTTTTTGTTACATGATTTACATGATTGGGGGAAAGTACTTGTCACAGATTATTGCCTAGAAGCTGTAACTAGGAGGGAGCCGGGCGGTAGCGCAAAACGCAAGGACCGGCATAAGGATCCCGGTTCGAGCCCCCAGCTCCCCACCTGCAGGGGAGTCGCTTCACAGGCGGTGAAACAGGTTTGCAGGTGGTGTCTTTCTCTCCTCTGTCTTCTCTCTCCATTTCTCTCTGTCCTATCCAACAACAGTGACATCAATAACAACAATAATAACTACAACAATAAAACAAGGGCAACGACAATGAATAAAAAAATTTTTTAAGTCTAAAAACAAAAAGGATTTTATACTAATAAACCCCCTTCTATCCGGATCTATTAAACTTTTCCATAATGTAGTGGTTATTACCAAATACTTTCCTCTTTTCTCTGTCTTTTTTTTCTTTGATTTACCAGAGCACTACTCAGCTCTGGCTGATGGCGGTATAGGGACTGAACCTGGGACTTTGGAGCCTCAGGGATGAGTCTCTGCATAACCATGATGCCATCTACCCCCACCCAGAAGTCCTCTTTTCTCTAGAACGTTTTCCTCAAATGGAGAAGTTTTCTTCCAGTTCCATGCAAGGCTCAGCAGCTGCTCCCCTGTGTGCAGTAGATGTTATTTTATCTCTTTCAGTCTCAGGGAAACTAGGAACTTGTCCAAATCTGCAGAGCTTGAAAGGAGTAGAGATAGGATAGAAACCCACGTACTTAGACTCCGTGTCTTTTTTTCAGTCTTTGAAAAGATTGACTAGCCTTTTGGGTTACAAATGTAGTAGCATCCTCATCTACTTAAAATAAATACTCTGCTAATCTCAAGGAAACATGCAAGGTTTCCAGTTCAAAGCCCCCCACCTTGAACACTGGCAGGAGGGATGTTTCACAAGTGGTGAATCAGATCTGCAGGTGGCTGGCTATCTCTCTCTCTCTCTCTCTCTCTCTCACCCCCTCCTCTTGACATTTCTCTGTCCTATACAAGAACAGCAGCAACAAAAATAGGGACAAAATGGCCTCCAGGGGGAGTTGGTGGTAGCACAGCAGGTTAAGCACATGTGGCACGAAGCACAAGGACCAGTGGAAGGACCCAGATTCGAGCCCCGAGCTCCCCACCTGCCGGGGAGTCACTTCACAGGCGGTGAAGCAGGTCTGCAGGTGTCTGTCTTTCTCTCCGCCTCTCTGTCTCCCCTCCTCTCTTGATCTCTCTCTGTCCTATCCAACAATGATGACAACAACAAAGGCAACAAAATGGGAAAAATAGCCTCCAGGAGTAGTGGATTCAAATGAGCCCCAGCAATAACCTAGAGGCAAAAAAATTTAATAATAAAAAAAAAAGTGATCTGGAAGATGGTGCAGTGGATCAAGTATTGGACTCTCAAGCATGAGGTCCCAAGTTCAATCCCCAGGAGCATATGTACCAGACTGATGTCTGGTTCTTTCTTTCCTATCTTTCTCGTGATTAAATAAATAAAGTCATTAAAAAAGACCTTGAATAACTGATATGCAGTCACTTAAAGAAACTAGAGTAGTACAACAGTAATTAATACTCAATATAAGCAGAAGAAAGAATGTGAAACACAAGCCAATGAAAATAAAGACAAAAATTAATGAGAAAAATCAACAAGCAAAAAAAATGTATTCATGCAACTCAGCAAAATGAACAATGCCATGAAAATAAGCAGTGGTGGGAGTCGGGCGGTAGCACAGCAGGTTAAGCACATGTGGCGTGAAGCACAAGGTCAGGTGTAAAGATCCCAGTTTGAGCCCCCGGCTCCCCACCTGCAGGGGGAGTCGCTTCACAGGCAGTGAAGCAGGTCTGCAGGTGTCTGTCTTTCTCTCCCCCTCTCTGTCTTCCCCTCCTCTCTCCATTTCTCTCTGTCCTCCCCTCCTCTCTCCATTTCTCTCTGTCCTATCCAACAACAATGACAACATCAATAACAACAATAATAACTACAACAATAAAAAGGGCATCAAAAGAGGATAACTAAATAAATATTTTTTTTAAAAATGAGCAGTAGTAATTAGCATGGCCTGGGAGCTGGTGCGGTGGGTGGACTTCAAAGCATAATGTCCTGAGTTTTATCCCTGACAATACAAGTACCAAAGAGATGGACTGGTTTTCTCTCTTCCTCCTCTCTCAAGTAAAGAATTTTTTTAAAGAATTTATTCATGAGAAAGATAAGAGAGAAAGAACCAGACATCACTCTGGTACTTGTGCTTCTGGGGATCAAACTCGGGACCTCATGGTTGAAAATTCAGTGCTTTATCCACTGCACCACCTCCCAGACCACATAAATAAATATTTTTAAAATATAAAATGCAACTAAAGACCTTGGCTATAACAGAAAAAGGAAGTGGAGAAGTAGGAACATTTGGGGCCATTAGGTGGTAGCGCACCTAGTTGAACGCACATGTTTTAATTTTCTTTTTATTGTCTTTACTTATTGGATAGAGACAGCCAGAAATCAAGAGTGAAGGGAGTGGTAGAGAGGGAGAGAGACAGCTGCAGCCCTGCTTCACCACTTGTAAAGCTTTCCCCCTGCAGGTGGGGGCTGGGGGCTCGAACCCAGGTCCTTGTGCATTGTGATAGGTGTGTTGAGAGCACATGTTACAATATGTGCAAGGACCTAGGCTCAAACCCTGGCGCCCCACCTGCAGGTGGTGAAGCAGTGTTGCAGGTGTCTCCCTTTCTATCCCCCCCTTCCCTCTCAATTTCCGACTGTCTCTATCCAATAAATAATAATAATAAACACAGAAAAAAAGGAGTCTGGTGGTAGCGCAGCGGGTTAAATGCACGTGGCACAAAGAGCAAGGACCGGCGTAAGGATCCCGGTTTGAGCGCCTGGCTCCCCACCTGCAGGGGAGTCGCTTCACAGGCGGTGAAGCAGGTCTGCAGATGTCTGTCTTTCTCTCCCCCTCTCTGTCTTCCCCTCCTCTCTCCAACTCTCTCTGTCCTATCCGACAATGATGGCATCAATAACAACAATAATAACTACAACAATAAAACAACAAGGGCAACAAAAGGGAATAAATAAATATTAAAAAAAAAAAAAAAACCCACCATGAACATTAGCAGAGTCACGCAGCAGAAGCGTGCTGGGCCCATAAACAAAACCCTATGAACGTGTGGGCTGGGGAGACAGCATAACGGTTATGCCAAAGACTCTCTTGCCTGAGACTCAGAGGTCCCAGATTGAGTCCCAACAACATCATATGCCAGAACTGAGCAGGGCTCCGGTCTGTCTTTCCTAATAAATGAATAAAGTGAAACAAAATAGCAATCATAATAATGAAACATCATAAACCACTTTATATCTATAAATCTAACAATGAAAAAGATGAAGATGAACAATGTCTTGACAAATGCAAACTACCAAAACATGTTCAAAAGAAAGAAACACTAGAGCACTGCTCAGCTCTGGCTTGTGGTGGCACAAGGGATTGAACCTGGGACTTTGAAGCCTCATGCATGAGAGTTTCTTTGCATAACCATTATGTTATCTCCCCTCCCAAGAAAGAAATACCTATAACTTCATACTTAATAGTGTGGGGCAGATTGTTTTCTCTGTAAAATTAGAGCAAAGCAAATAGGACTGAGGAGACAGCATAATAGTTTTGTAAAATGACTTCCACGTCTGAGGCACCGAAAGTCCCACGTTCAGTCTCCAACACCACAACAAACCAGAGCAGGAATAAAGTTAAATAATATGAATTTCAAGTAAAAACAAGTTTTTTATCTGGCAGCATACTAGAGACCCTAGCCTGTAGTAAGGTAAGAGAAATAAGTATGTAGAGTCAGTGAAGTAGGTCTGAGATAATGCACTGGTCTTCCATGCCTGAGGCCTTGAGGTCCTAGGTTCAGTCCCTGGCACCCCCATCACTAGAGCTGAGCAGAGCTCTTGTCTCAGCTCTTACTTGCTTTCTCTCTCAGCAGGATAAATGAATAAATCTTTCAAGAGAAGCTGTTTCTATAGGTAGATGGCATCATTATCTACACCAACATGCACAGAGTAAAGCAAACTAACATCAGTTTTATTAGAACTAATTGAATCCCCCACCCCAACTCTTCATCTGAACTATTCCAGCCTTTAGGTCCATGATTGGTCAACAATTTGTTTGGCTTTATATGTTAACTCTCTTTTCAGCCACCGGGTTCCAGATGCTACCATGATGCCAACCAAACTTTCCCTGGGCATCAATGTGTCCTGGAGCTCCAATTCTCCAGAACCCTGCCCCACTAGGGAAAGAGAGGGGCAGGCTGGGAGTATGGATCAACCAGTCAACACCCATGTTCAGTGGCGAAGCAATTACAGAAGACAAACCTTCCACCTTCTGCATCCCACAATGATCTTAGGTCCATACTCCCAGAGGGATAAAGAATAGGAAAGCTGGGAGTCGGGAGGTAGTGCAGTGGGTTAAGCGCAGGTGGTGCAAAGTGCAAAAACCTGCATAAGGATCCTGGTTCGAGCCCCCGGCTCCCCATCTGCAGGGGAGTCGCTTCACAGGCGGTGAAGCAGGTCTGCAGGTGTCTTTCTCTCCCTCTCTCTGTCTTCCCCTCCTCTCTCCATTTCTCTCTGTCCTATCCAACAATGGCAACAACAATAATAACAAGAATAAAACAACAAGGGCAACAAAAGGAAATAAATAAATATTAAAAAAAAAAAAAGAATGGGAAAGCTATCAGGGGAGGGCATGGGATACGGAGTTCTGGTGGTAGGAACTGTGTGGGGTTATACCCCTCTTATCCTATGGTTTTGCCAGTGTTTCCTATTTATAAATAAAATAAAACAGCAAAAATAAAGGAACTGAATTTGGGGCTGAGTGGTGGTGCACCTGGGTGAGTGCACATGCTACAATGCACAGGGACCCCAGTTCAAGCCCCCAGTCCCCACCTTCAGGGGAAGGCTTTGTGAGTGGTAAAGCAGGTCTGCAGGTGCCTCTCTGTCTCCCTTTCTAGCTTTCCTCCTCCTCTCAATTTCTGGCTGTCTCTATCCAATAAATAAATAAAGATAATTAAAAACAAAATGTTTAAAAGAACTGAATTTAACTAGGTCAAAAGTTTCAGGGTTCATATTAATATTAGAAAGTCAACTGTATTTTTATTTACTAGTAATACTCTTGGGGTCTGGGCAGTGGTGTAACAGGCTGAGCTCAGACTCCGGTTCAACACCCCTGGTCCCCACCTGCAGGGGGGAAGCTTTGCAAGTGGTGAAGCAGGGCTGCAGGTGTCTCTCTGTCTCTCTCCTCCTCTATCTCCCCCTTGCTCTCAGTTTCTGGCTGTCTGTAGCCAATAAATAAAGAAAGATAGTAATGAAAAATTACAATATGAAGAGGCTTTTGTCCCTGCTCTTTTAAATATCAGTTCCTTTGTCAATTTCATCTTCCTTGTGACTGGACCAAAAACAACTTACTCCAGCCTATTTTTGCAGAGTTGGTACAAGTATTAAGTACATAAATTGAATATCAAGAATGGGACATTTAGTTGAACCTTTTTATTAAGTTTCTTGTTCTCTGCCAAAAACAAAGGCATTCCAGCCATCTGTTTGGTGCTTTTAAAACACAGGGATTACTCTTAAACAGCTACACAAGTCAACCGCATTCCAAGCTCTTAAACTGAACAAACCTTTGATCACTTGCTATTTGACTTTATTTACAAATAAATAAATAATAAAAGTCAAAGTCTACATTTTTTCTTTTTTTCTTTCTAAATATTTATTTATTCCCTTTTGTTGCCCTTGTTGTTTTTTATTGTAGATATTGTTGTTGTTATTGATGTCATTGTTGTTGGATAGGACAGAGAGAAATGGAGAGAGGAGGGGAAGACAGAGAGGGGGAGAGAAAGACAGACACCTGCAGACCTGCTTCACCGCTTGTGAAGCGACTCCCCTGCAGGTGGGGAGCCAGGGGCTCGAACCGGGATCCTTGTTAGGGTCCTTGAGCTTTGTGCCACCTATGCTTAGCCCACTGCGCTACCTCCTGACACCCTCTACATCTTTTTCTTTTCCTTTTTTGTCCTCCAATACCTTAGGTCAAGACATCTTTTTTTTTTTAATATTTATTCATTTTCTCTTTTTGTTGCCCTTGTTGTTTTATTGTTGTAGTTATTATTGTTGTTTTTATTGATGTCTTCGTTGTTGGATAGGACAGAGAGAAATGGAGAGAGGAGGGGGATACAGAGAATGGGAGAGAAAGATAGACACCTGCAAACCTGCTTCACCGCCTGTGAAGCAGTTTCCCTGCAGGTGGGGAGCCCGGGGCTTGAACCAGGATCCTTATGCCGGTCCTTATGCTTTGCGCCACCTGCGCTTAACCACTATGCTACCGCCCAACTCCCGACTTTTTTTTTTTTTTAACAAACTTTTAAAAAATTTATTTATGTATTCCCTTTTGTTGCCCTTGTTGTTTTATTGTTGTAGTTATTATTGTTGTCATCGTTGCTGGATAGGACAGAGAGAAATGGAGAGAAGAGGGGAAGACAGAGAAAGGGAAAGAAAGACAAACACAGGCAGACCTGCTTCACCGCCTGTGAAGCGACTCCCCTGCAGGTGGGGAGCCGGGATTCGAATCAAGATCCTTATGCCAGTCCTTGCACTTTGCGCTGTCTGTGCTTAACTCATTGCACTATCACCCGACTCCCAGGTCAAGACATCTTATAGAAGGTTTGGGTCAAGAAACCTCTGGCCTTGATTTCCAGAACTGTCTTCTCTATGTTTCCTAGTTCTGCCTTCAATTAGCATGGGACAAGCTTAGAGAATTTTCTGTGGTGACCATTATTACCTGTAGTAAAAAGATGATGTTGAATACATTATAAAACTGAATTTTAATTAATTTAAATTCATTCCACTTTGTCTTTTCATTAAGCCACCTCAAATATTTTCAAAAACTCTATGGACTATGCAATATAAGTATCTTACCTTATTCTGGACTAACTCCTGGAAGAGCTTCTGCTATGATGAAAATTGATCACTAGGGGGAGCTAGAGTATTAATAATAAAACTGCCCTACCATGTTCCAAATTTTATGGTTTACTTCTAAAGTTTTTTTTTTTAAGGAAATGTTTTTTTTTCATATTTATTTACTTATTTTCCCCTTTGTTGCCCTTGTTGTTTTATTGTTGTAGCTATTACTGTTGTTGATGTCATTGTTAGATAGGACAGAGAGAAATGGAGAGAGGAGGGGAAGACAGAGAGGAGGAGAGAAAGACAGACACCTGCAGACCTGCTTCACCGCCTGTGAAGCGACTCCCCTGCAGGTGGGGAGCCGGGGGCTCGAACCGGGATCATCATGCCAGTCCTTGCGCTTTGCGCCATCTGCGCTTAACCCACTGCGCTACCACCCGACTCCCTACTTCTGAAAAGTTTTTAGTCGAATTATGTCAAGGTCTCTTTTTAATTTTAGAATATTTTATTACAATTTTTATTTCTTTTTATCTTTATTTATTGGATAGAAACAAATAGAAATCAAGAAACAAGAGGGAGACGGAGAGAAAGAGAGAGACA
>NC_080171.1:119079144-119084144 GCF_950295315.1 Erinaceus europaeus | reverse complement strand
ACGGCTGCCAGGAGCAGTGGATTCCCAGTGCCAGCGTCTAGCACAGGAAATGAGGGAAAGTAGGAAGGACGAGGGCTGGGGGCCAGAACAGGGCAGCTCTGGGCAGCTCTGGGCAGCCATAGCTCTCTGGTCCCAGTAGCTTCAGCTAAGGAAGCAGTGACAGGCTGACCTTCAGATAAAATCCCTATCGATCGATCGACTGATGTCTCGGTACTAAATGATCAGGAAGTTTAAAAAAAAAAAAAAAAACGGGGAGTGAGGAGGGCTATTAGTTGCCTTGTGTGACTTTGCTAATGATGCTGCTATTAATGACCGCAAACTGAAATTCCATTTCCTCACAGGCTGTACATGAAAGAAGTTACCTCTGGAGACAGGATGGCTAGGATGTGGCTTTCTGTTTGCAGACAAAGGCAGCTCAGCCCATAACATCAGCCACTGACGGGACTCAGAGAAGGTTCTGAGCTCCAACAGACAGATCTACTTCAACTTCGTCTTGCTCAAGACTTGACGTTACCCTGCCCCTTCATACTAGCTATGAATTTGGAAATTTTACTGGACTTTCTGCCGTTTCATTTTTTTCCTCTTCTGTAAATTGAGACTGTCATGAAGATAAGAGCTTATGTATAAAAATCTTGAGGTAGGGGGCTGGGCGGTAGCGCAGTGGGATTAGTGCACCTGGTGCAAAGCGCCAAGGATCAGCGGAAGGATCCTGGTTCAAGCCCCCGGCTCCCCACCCACAGAGGAGTCACTTCACAAGCGGTGAAGCAGGTCTGCAGGTGTTTGTCTGTTTGTCTTTCTCTCCCCCTCTCTGCCTCCCCTCCTCTCTCCATTTCTCTCTGTCCTACCCAACAAAAATGACAACAATAATAACAATAATAAACACAACAAGGGCAACAAAATGGGGAAAAAAGCATCCAGGAGCAGTGGATTTGTAGTGCAGGCACTGAGCCCCGGCAATAACCCTGGAGGCAAAAAAAAAAAAAATCTTGAGGTAAATAAATGCAGGTGTGCTCAAATTTCTCACTTGGTGCAGGGGGTAGGGGGAGCTTGTTCCTCAGCTGATCTTTTTATCTTTTAGAGGCTGGACCCTTGCTACCTGGTTGACCTCACACGTCCTTTCCCGGCACATTCACTCCTTCAGCATCCTCCTCACCTCTTTGGGTGACAGTGATCCCTCCTCAAGGAGAAACTGGAAAAGGCTCTTGGCTTTCAAGGACTGACTACTTGGAGACTCTTCAAAGGCAACTCTCAAGTGTCACAAGGGGGACGATGTGACTTTGTTGGAATTGGAACTGGAGCCAAGAGCTGTGGGTGTTCCTGAGGTCACAGGTATCTCTGCCCACTTCACAGAGATGTGGTCCAATCGCTTCCTGGTTCTGCCTGGGCCCCCAGAACCCTCCTGATCCCAAGGCATCCTGTGATGCTGGGCACAGGTGAGCATCCTCTCAAAAGTTTCCCTCAGTCCTTAACCGCTCATCTCTCAGCTGTATTTTAGCACTTAAGCTGTTAAGTTTTGTTGTGCTTTGTTTTTTCTGTATTGGGGGGGATTAATAGTTTACAGTCAACAGTAAAATATAATAGTTTGTACATGCGGAACATTCCCCAGTTTTCCACATAACAATTCTACCCCCACTAGGTCCTCCTCTGCCATCGTGTCCCAGGACCTGAGCCTCCCCCACTACACACACACACACCCCACACACACACCCCAGAGTCTTTACTTTGGTACAATACACCAAGGTGGTTTTTTATTTTTCCAGCAGGAGTATCACTGGGACTCAGTGATTGCACAAGGACTCCATCACTCCCAGAAGCTATTTCTTTCTTTCCTTTTTTGAAGGAGTCAAAAGAAAATAGAGAGGGGGGGGGGGGGGACACCTGTAGCTCCTCTCCACCACCGGCAAAACTCTCCCCTCATCTCACACTGTAGCAACCAGGGGCTTGAACTAGGCCTTGTCTGTAGGACTAGGTGTGCCACTGGTCACCTCACACCACCCCCAGTCCCCACCCCCCACTGGAGCACTAATCTGTGTCTTCTGATGGTGGTACCAGGAGTTGAACCTGGGACCTCAGAGCCTGTATCAAGGCATACACTTTGGACTGTTTTTTCAAAAAATTATGAATTTTATTCATCACATAAGGATGAGTTTAACATGAGTCAGAAAGAAGGCAAGAGGAAAGAAGCCAGAGCTTTCCTTTGGAATGTTTGGAAGTGAACTAGGAAACTCAGGCATACAAGTTCAATGCTCTATCAAATTGAATCATTTCCCAAGACACTGAACTATATTTTTCATTAATTAATTTATTCGTTCCTTTTTAATTTTTTAAAATATTTATTTATTCCCTTTTGTTGCCCTTGTTTTATTGTTGTAGTTATTATTGTTGTTGATGATGTCGTCATCGTTGTTGGATAGGATAGAGAGAAATGGAGAGAGGAATAAAAGACAGAGAGGGGGAGAGAAAGACAGACACCTGCAGACCTGCTTCACTGCTTGTGAAGGGACTCCCTGCAGGTGGTGAGCCTGGTCTCGAATTGGGATCTTTATGCCGGTCCTTGCACTTTGCATTGTCAGGATTCTAATGAATGAGGAAGATCATTCTCTTTTTTTTTGTTATTGGGGAATTAATGTTTTGCATTCAACAGTAAATACAATAGTTTGTACATGCATAACATTCCCCAGATTCCATATAACAATAAAACCCCCACTAGGTCCTCTGAATCCTTCTTGGACCTGTATTCTCCCCACCCACCCACCCCAGAGTCTTTTACTTTGGTGCGATACGCAATTCCATTTCAGGTTCTACTTCTGTTTTCTTTTCTGATCTTGTTTTTCAACTTCTGCCTGAGTCACTCTCTCTTTTTAAAAATGTTTTTATTGAGAGGTTAATGATTTATAGTCCCCCCCCCCCCCATTGTCTTTTTGTAAGAGACACATGTACAAAGGAAATCTCCAGAAGACTAAACCTCTAACTGGGCAATTCACATCTGTATAACAATCAGGATTCCCCCCCCTCTTATTTTTTTTGCTTTGTCTTTCCTGCTGACCTCCCTTGGCCCTATCCCACCCCCATCCACCCCCTCCTGACATCCTTTGTTTTTATTCTGAAGCTCTTTGAAGAAGTGACTTCAGCCACTTTACCCTGGAATCTAGTTTTTGGTGATGCTCTTTCATGGATATGGGAAGTAAACTTATTATTAAACTTCCTCTTGGTAGAGTTGGTAGTGGTTTTCTTTTCTTTCTTTATTTGATGTCAATTTAATTATTTCCCAGTCCAGCAGAACCTCCTGGTTCTCCTCTATATTGGAGAGGGAAGGAAAGGAGAGAGAAGGAAGGGAGGGACAAGAGGACGAGGCATGGAAGAATAGAAAGAAGTAGAAATAAAGGAAAGGGGAAAAAGGAGGCAAGCAATGTAGTTGTATCACATTGTGCTTTTTTTTTAATTCTTTGTTGTTGGTTTTGTTTTGTTTTTTGTTTTGTTTTGTTTTTTCTTTCTCTGTTACCAGAGCATTGTTCAGCTCTGGTTTACGGTGGTGTGTGGGATTGAACCTGACCCCTTGGAGCCTCAGGCATGAAAGTCTCTTTGCATAACCATTATGCTATCTACCCCTGCCTCTGGTGTTTCTTTATAGGTGCGTTGTTAGATAGATGATGCATTTATACACAGCCTTACAAAATTAGAATTGTTGTAGCTCTGTAACTTAGAGACAGACACATCTTTGCACTCATTATACTCATTACGTGTAACGAGATAATTTAACAGTAATTGTTACACTAATTGCCACAGAAAGCAAATATGAAAACACAAATTGCACTAGTTTTTTTTTTTTTTTTTTTGACCTACTGATATAAATTGAATCATCAATGGTGATCCAAACTTGTCGTTGATGGTACTCAGTGGAATGAGGACAAGAGAAGCAGAACAAGTTTTTTTAAAACAAACAAACTACATGGTCTATAAAATTCTCAGCAATTGCTGGACATCAGCCTTTACTAGTAAAGCGATTGTCTCCTTGCTCAAAGCATTTCTGTTGATTGAAGCCTTTCTCCTGCGGTGCACAGCTGGTCACCTAGGTAACTGGCCTTGTCACCGCGAGGCTGGCAGGGGAGCCACACCCTTTCTCATTAGGCTTGGAGTCTGCAGCTGGGCTCCAGTGACCTCGCCCCAGGAGAGAAAGCTAATCTGATGAGGCAGGTGAGCTGGAGGCTGCCGGGCCTGCTGGGTTTTATACCCTCCTTTCAGGGGCCTGGAGAAACCGACCAACTACGCCCATTTTGGAAGGAGGCTGCAAAGTGTTAATGTTTTGAAAGTGACTTGCAGAAGTATAACCATGGCTCTCTGGATTGCAATTGTGAGAGCGAGGCCAATCTTTCTTTTTGCCAGGTTCCCACAGAGCTTGCAGGTCTTGAGTCTGGGTACGATGAGCACATTGGGGTCCCCAGCTTAGTTCTGTTCATTAAAAACCGAGGCTCGTCTGTCCGGACAATGGGGGGGTCACGCACATTTGTGAGCAGGCTCGGTCTTTATTCTGTGGGTTCTGCAGCTTCTGTCGTGAGGCGATGCTCCAGCTGTATGCAAAGTGGGGGTGGTTGTGGGTGGGGGCTTGCACCCTGGGGGAGACTGCTTTCCTACCTCCCCCTTCCTCCTGCTTTGCCCTAAGAGCAAGAGCTAGACAGCACCCCTAATAAGCACTGTGCATGTCTGAAATGATTGAATTTTATTTTATTTATTATTGGATAGAAACAGAGAGAAATTGTTAAGGGAAGGGGAAACAGAGAGGGAGAGAGACAGAGAGACACCTGCAGCCCTGCTTCACCACTCATGAAGCTTCCCCCCAGCTGATTAATTCTTTTTTTTTTTTTAATTAACACTTATATGTTATTGAGGTAAGTCTGGCCAACAAGACTGTGTTTTAGAAGGACAGCCTCCCCACTGTTCCCTGCTCCCAAGATGTCATCTCCCCCCTGCCCTGCCCTGCCCTCCCCTGATTTCCCACTCAC